>NC_092091.1:68041240-68088396 GCF_045679555.1 Salvelinus alpinus
CAGAAAGAAGCCACTCCTCAGTAAAAGGCACACGACAGCCCGCTTGGAGTTTGCCAAAAGGCACCAAAAGTCTCAGACCATGAGAAACAAGATTATCTTGACTGATGAAATCAAGATTGAACTCTTTGGCCTGAATGCCAAGGATCATGTCTGGAGGAAACCTGGCCCCATCCCTACGGTGAAGCATGGTGGTGGCAGCATCATGCTGTTGGGATGTTTTTCAGAGGCAGGGACTGGGAGACTAGTCAGGATTGAGGGAAAGATGAACAGAGCAAAGTACAGAGAGATCCTTGATGAAATCCTGCTCCAGAGCACTCATGACCTCAGACTGGGGTGAAGGTTCACCTTCCAACAGAAAAATGACCCTAAGCACACAGCCAAGACAAAACAGGAGTGGCTTCGGGACAAGTCTCTGAATGTCCTTGAGTGGCCCAGCCAGAGCCCGGACTTGAACCCGATCGAACATCTCTGGAGAGACCTGAGAATAGCTGTGCAGCAACGCTCGCCATCCAACCTGACAGAGCTTGAGAGGATCGACAGAGAAGAATCGAAGAAACGCCCCAAATTAAGGTGTGCCAACCTTGAAGCGGCATACCCAAGAAGACTCGAGGCTGTAATCGCTGCCAAAGGTTCTTCAACAAAGTATTGAGTAAAGGCTCTGAATACCTATGTAAATGTTATATTTATTAGCAAACATTTCTATGTTTCGGCTATTCTAACATTTCGGCTATGAAAAGCCAACTGACATTTATTCCTGAGGTGCTGACCTGTTGCACCCTCGACAACCACTGTGATTATTATTATTTGACCCTGCTGGTCGTCTATGAACATTTGAACATCTTAGCCATGTTCTGTTATAATCTCCACCCGGCACTGGCCACCCCTCATAGCCTGGTTCCTCTCTAGGTTTCTTCCTCGGTTCTGGCCTTTCTAGGGAGTTTTTCCTAGCCACCGTGCTTCTACACCTGCATTGCTTGTTGATTGGGGTTTTAGGCTGGGTTTCTGTACACCACTTTGTGACATCAGCTGATGTAAGAAGGTCTTAATAAATACATTTGATTTCTAAAAAACTGTTTTTGCTTTGCTTATGGGGTATTGTCTGTAGATTGATGAAGAAAAAAACTAAACTCAGCAAGAAAATAAACGTCCTCTCCCTGTCAACTGCATTTATTTTCAGCAAACTTAACATGTGTAAATATTTGTATGAACATAACAAGATTCAACAACTGAGACATAAACTGAACAAGTTCCACAGACATGTGACTAACAGAAATGGAATAATGTGTCCCTGGACAAAGGTGGGGGGTCAAAAATCAAAAGTAACAGTCAGTATCTGGTGTGGCCACTAGCTGCATTAAGTACTGCAGTGCATCTCCTCCACGTTGACTGCACCAGATTTGCCAGTTCTTGCTGTGAGATGTTACCCCACTCTTCCACCAAGGCACCTGCAAGTTCCCAGACATTCCTGGGGGGAGTGGCCCTAGCCCTCACCCTCCGATCCACCAGGTCACAGACGTGCTCAATGGGATTGAGATCCGGGCTCTTCGCTGGCTATGGCATATCCCTGACATTCCTGTCTTGCAGGAAATCACTCACAGAACGAGCAGTATGGCTGGTGGCATTGTCATGCTGGAGAGTCATGTCAGGATGAGCCTGCAGGAAGGGTACCACATGAGGGAGGAGGATGTCTTCCCTGTAACGCACAGCGCTGAGATTGCCTGCAATGACAACAAGATCAGTCCGATGATGCTGTGACACACCGCCCCAGACCATGACGTACCCTCCACCTCCAAATCGATCCCGCTCCAGAGTACAGGCCTCTGTGTAACGCTCATTTCTTCGACGATAAACATGAATCCGACCATCACCTCAGGTGAGACAAAACCGTGCCTCGTCAGTGAAGAGCACTTATGGCCAGTCCTGTCTGGTCCAGCAATGGTGGGTTTGTGCCCAAAGGTGACGTTGTCCAGCCTCTCTCAGCCTATTGTGGACAGTCTGAGCACTGATGGAGGGATTGTGCCTTCCTGGTGTAACTCGGGCAGTTGTTGTTGCCATTCTGTACCTGTCCCGCAGGTGTGATGTTAAGATGTACCGATCCTGTGCAGGTGTTGTTACATGTTGTCTGCCACTGTGAGGACGATCAGCTGTCCGTCCTGTATCCCTGTAGCGCTGTCTTAGGCGTCTCACAGTACGGACATTGCAATGTATTGCCCTGGCCACATCTGCAGACCTCATGCCTCCTTGCAGCATGCCTAAGGCATGTCCACGTTCATGCAGATGAGCAGGGACCCGGGGCATATTTCTTTTGGTGTTTTTCAGAGTCAGTAGAAAGGCCTCATTAGTGTCCTAAGTTTTCATAACTGTGACCTTAATTGCCTACCGTCCGTAAGCTGTTAGTGTCTTAACGACCGTTCCACAGGTGCATGTTCATTAATTGTTTATGGTTCATCAAGCATGGGAAACAGTTTATTTATTTAATCAAGTTTAGAATAAGTCTGTAGTGTAAAAAAAAAAAATCAAGGGGTCTGAATATTTCCGAATGCACTGTGTGTGTGTGTATGTATGTATGCATGCATGCATATACACACACACACACTACCGTGCCCCAAAACTTTTGAACAGTAGTGTGTGTGTGTGTGTGTGTGTGTGTGTGTGTGTGTATATATATTATTTTTTGCATTCAATTGTCCCTCCCTGTTACACACAACCCACTTCCATTCCCCCTGTCATAGGGGGATTTATGGCTGATTTTAAGATGAAGTCCTGTTACTTTATCTGGCACTTACCGTAGTCCTTTTTTTGTTTCGCCTTTTGAGATGGGAAAACATGTTTTTTATTAAACTGAACATGTGCTCTTCATGACAGAATGTTTAAATTAGGTGAAATAATAAATTCAATTTCGTGGGAGGACCCAGCTAAGTTCAACTACAAGCGAATGGAGGGTTTAATGGCGGAATAACTTTTCTCTTTTCTAGCCCATTCTCTCATTTATCTCTTCCCTTTTCTTCCTTTCTTTTAAAGAGTGATTTGAGAACGATAGAGTAGGGGAGTGGCGTCCTTGTAGCGTTGTTGTCGGTTGATATTTGAGCATATTGAATTATGTGTTAATCAGAAATCTGCTGACATCATTTCCTCCTGGCGGGGTCTCTGGGGGATGGGAGGCCATTCAACATCTCAAAGCGTCATTTTCCCCTCAGGAAGTACAAGTGTATTTGTTTTGATCTTATCTTTGCATTTTTGAAGAGCTCTCTACTAATGCATTATTCATGAGACGACGACGACAACAACAAAAAGGTTCCATTTTCTGGAAATGTATTCATGTTTTATCTCCGTACCCACCAAGGACGAATTCTACTTCCACATAAGTAGCATATTTAGTTCAAAAAGAGCCTCTTGTTGGCGTTGTTAACATTGACTGGCAAATACGCCGTTTAGGCAACCGATCCGAGACAACAGAGCTAACAACAATAGCTAGCGGCTATGCGTCCTACCCGCTCTCCCCTGTATTCTCCTGTTTACAAAGTCAAGGTAGAGCGCGATGTCTCCATTTGCCATGCTGCACAGAGTACCATTACAATACCCCATGGGAACATAACAGAATGGATGTGTTAGGAAGTAAAACTCCCACACAATGAGAGTGTGTTGCTGGAGACATTTCGCTTGGTTACTGTGTGCCTACAGCCTAGCTGGGTGAGCACACACAGGCACACAGATACAGAGGCTTCAATTAGACAGGCAGGCCAATTCTGTTTCATTTTCACTGATTTGTCTTTTGACCAATCGGATCAGCTCTTTAAAAAAATCTGATTTGAAGTAGATCTGATGTGATTGCTCAAAAGACCAATTAGTGGAGAAAAAAATATCAGAATTGAACTGCCTGTGTAAACGCACCTAGACACTCTCTCACACACACACACACACACACACACACACACACACTTGTGTTAAACCCCTAGAGAGCAGCTGTGTGTTCTGATGTGATGGCCTGCAGTCTGATGTACTAAAGGCTGCCCTCACAGTGACCACAGTAATGATGCTATTAATTGCTATCTCTGAGCTACTCTGCACACACATACACACACCGCTCTCAAGGCCAATCCGCAGTTACTGGTATGAGTGTGAATCAGAAGTGCTGTGGGGATACCCACTCTCAACACACACTGTCTCACACACACACACTGTTAAAATTTGCACACATTGCTCAAATCCCCCTCCCCGGGCCCCACCTGCACACACCCACACATACTGCCCCTAACGTCCCACATGCACACACCCACACATACTGCCCCTAACGTCCCACCTGCACACACATACTGCCCCTAACGTCCCACCTGCACACACATACTGCCCCTAACGTCCCACCTGCACACACATACTGCCCCTAACGTCCCACCTGCACACACATACTGCCCCTAACGTCCCACCTGCACACACCCACACATACTGCCCCTAACGTCCCACCTGCACACACCCACACATACTGCCCCTAACGTCCCACCTGCACACACATACTGCCCCTAACGTCCAAAATCACACAATGGAGAGTTAACACAACCTGTATATTTTCTTGTTTGAGCCCTGGGCCTGAAACCACGGGTTGTCCAATAGCTAGGTACAGTAATAGGTCAATCAATGTTCCTGCTACAGCAGCAAAATAATCCTGCAGCAACAGGAAATGTGAATTATTATGTGGATTATAATTAATGGAGATTTTTGGAAGGGGTTGATCGATGTTTTGTTAGGGAAAATAATCACGTCTGAAGCCTTTTTTTTAACCTCAAATACACTACAAGTTCTCCTGCGACAGGGTGATCAAATTAAGATCCATCTGTAGATCCTCTTCAACATCGTATAGTGCTTCAACTGTCTGTGTGTGTGTTTGTGTGTGCAGGTTTGTGTTCATCACTCGAGGCCTATGTTTGTGAGTTGATCCGATCATTTCAGACTGCGGTGAATCAGGCTCTGGTTTCAGTTATGTGAAAGACCATTCTGCACCGTCACTCATCTAGCCATGGGTATCCACTTCAGCGACTGTGGTGAAAAAGCTTTCCAGAATAGAGCTTCTACATCAGTTTAAACTATATTTGACTGGCCAGTTTAGCCGTGGGAGAGGAAGGCTTCTCTGTGAGAGGAAGATGTCTACGCAATGTGCCTAAACTGATAATGAACTGGAGAGTATCACTTCTCATGACGTCTCCTCTCGATAGAACACACACACACACAGTACTAGAGAAAAGGGAAGTTGTGCAACCACTGAGAAGGCTGGAGACTTGAAAACAGTCTGATAAGGGCTCTTCTCACTTTCTCTCACCATTGACGTCTGGGGCTGTGTACTGTAACACTTATGAAACTAAAGTGTGCCATCCGCTGATAGTGACAGAGAAGACGGTAGTCAGCTGCACTAGTTTCAGTACTGGTGAAGTGTACAGTAGAATAGAGGATTTAGTATGGGAGTCCGAGTATGGGAGTTGGTGCTTTGGAATTGAATGGGGGAGTCAATGCATTGGAATTGAATGAAGGTCTATGTAGTGAAGTCTACGGACCTGTGTTAGCTGGGAGGCTTTACTGACTGTGAGGGGAAAAAAGGGCCTTTGCCTTTATCACCTCCTCTACAGTGGGATTAGCCATTAAACTTTATGGACTAGACCAGCCAGGGGGACGTCTAGAGGTGCTTTCGCCCCCACACAGAGCACCTAAGGCTGGCTGCGGTTACCAAGAGCTCAGCCTGTTTCTCACGTTTCAACCCCCTGGAGCTCTACTAGTAAGACAGGAATTGATTTGGACTGAAGTACGGTCTACTGGCAACTCTACTGGCAACTCTACTGTGCTTCCAGCTCACCTGAAAGGTGTAAGGGATTCTAAAGGGAATCTGGGATATGCACAGTCTGCTTGGTGTGACTCTGTAAGTTGCACAAGTTAGCCTGCGACCCTACATGTTTGTCTGAGAGGTCAGGACAGGAGCCACATGCCCATGGCCCGTGCTTACTGCCCTTGTTTCCATGCCAGAAGAAGGACTGAGGTAAGAGAAGGTTGGAGGGAGGGATGGGTGACAGCATGGGAGGATAGGTGTCTTGGTTCAGGGCATGTGTGGACAGGCTGTGGAATGTGTGTGATTATTAGTGTGTGTGTGTGTGTGTATGTGTGTGTCTATTGCTGTGTGCGTACTGTACATGCATGAACACAGTTGTAATCTGTCTGGACAGATCTCTTCTGTTCCTACAGCTCACCTGACTTATTGTGAAAATGTAGCCTGTAGCTCAGTTTCACTTGCTACAACAGTCCTGCACAGAGAAGAATCATTCTGTAGTATTGACCTCGGTGTGCTTCAGCAGCTAGCCTCTCTTTCTCCTATACCTCCAGCACTATGGATCTACTCCCTAACTGCCATTGAAGGGATCCTAAAAAAGGAGCGTCATTAATCACAATATACGCCGGTTGGTTATTTATTTTCCGCAGTGTACCTAGAGGTAACTTTCTTTCGCTCTCTTTCTGTCTGGTCTGTCTGGTCTGTCTGGTCTGTCTGTCTGTGTCTCTGTGTCTCTGTGTCTCTGTGTCTCTGTGTCTCTGTGTCTCTGTCTCTGTTCCTGGCACACTGTAGACTGATGTCCTTTTCTGACTCCTTCAGGAACTGGAGCCTCGGAGCGAAAGCATATTCCACCTGGTGCCAAGATTCTTCATTGTGTTGTGTTTGGTTAAGGCAGATGATATGAGTCTCTTGTGTATTGAGGAAAGTGATGGACCCATAGAAAATCCTAGGCCATCTGCTTCTCTGTCATTGATTTGTTTGTTAGTTAAACATGATGCTTTTGCCTTTTTAGATGTTTTTCTGTACACTCGGCTCCTAAACACAAGCTGTCAGGTGATCAACACCCAGAATGCATTGGTAATAACACAACATCATGACATTTGATTGGTTAATGTTTAATGCATTGCTGTAATAGGCACAGAATGGGGATAATATATGGGTATGTGGTCATAGTGGCTTTTCTGGCTTTAAAGATGGGTTTCTGAAGATGGCTGTGGTCTTAGCATGGGCTTTAAAGATATGTTTCTGAAGATGGCTGTGGTCTAAGCATGGGCTTTAAAGATATGTTTCTGAAGATGGCTGTGGTCTTAGCATGGGCTTTAAAGATATGTTTCTGAAGATGGCTGTGGTCTTAGCATGGGCTTTAAAGATATGTTTCTGAAGATGGCTGTGGTCTTAGCATGGGCTTTAAAGATATGTTTCTGAAGATGGCTGTGGTCTTAGCATGGGCTTTAAAGATATGTTTCTGAAGATGGCTGTGGTCTAAGCATGGGCTTTAAAGATATGTTTCTGAAGATGGCTGTGGTCTAAGCATGGGCTTTAAAGTTATGTTTCTGAAGATGGCTGTGGACTAAGCATGGGCAATTTCCCCACAAACATACGTTTAATTCTGACAAACATACAATTTAAGCGTTTCGCTCAATCACTTGAGCGTTAGTTGATGGGATACAGTTGAAGTCGGAAGTTTACGTACACCTTAGCCAAATACATTTAAACTCAGTTTTTCACAATTCCTGACATTTAATCCTAGTAAAGATTCCCTGTCTTAGGTCAGTTAGGATCACCACTTTATTTTAAGAATGTGAAATGTCAGAATAATAGTAGAGAGAATGATTTATTTCAGCTTTTATTTCTTTCATCACATTCCCAGTGGGTCAGAAGTTTACATACACTCAATTAGTATTTGGTAGCATTGCCTTAAACAATTTAAACTTGGGTCAAACATTTCAGGTAGCCTTCCACAAGCTTCCCACAATAAGTTGGGTGAATTTTGGCCCATTCCTCCTGACAGAGCTGGTGTAACTAAGTCAGCTTTGTAGGCCTCCTTGCTCGCACACTCTTTTTCAGTTCTGCCCACAAATGTTCTATAGTATTGAGGTCAGGGCTTTGTGATGGCCACTCCAATAGCTTGACTTTGTTGTCCTTAAGCCATTTTGCACAACTTTGGAAGAATGCTTGGGGTCATTGTCCATTTGGAAGACCCATTTGCGACCAAGCTTTAACTTCCTGACTGATGTCTTGAGATGTTGCTTCAATATATCGACATCATTTCCCTTCCTCATCTTCACAAGATCCTTTGCTGTTGTTCTGGGATTGATTTGCAATTTATCGCACCAAAGTATATTCATCTCCAGGAGACAGAACGCGTCTCCTTCCTGAGCAGTATGACGGCTGCGTGGTCCCATGGTGTTTATACCTGCGTACTATTGTTTGTACAGATGAACGTGGTACCTTCAGGCGTTTGGAAATTGCTCCCAAGGATGAACCAGACTTGTGGAGGTTATCATTTTTTTTCTGAGGTCTTAGCTGATTTCTTTTGATTTTCCCATGATGTCAAGCAAAGAGGCACTGAGTTTGAAGGTAGGCCTTGAAATACATCCACAGGTACATCTCCAATTGACTCAAATTATGTAAATTATGTCAATTAGCCTATCAGAAGCTTCTAAAGGAAAAATGACTTGTGTCATGCACAAAGTAGATGTCCTAACTGACTTGCCAAAACTATAGTTTGTTAACAAGTAATTTGTGGAGTGGTTGAAAAACGAGTTTTAATGACTCCAACCTACGTGTATGTAAACTTCTGACTTCAACTGTATTTGCATCCCTCTCTGTGACTGTTGTCTTTCATGGTTGCTGTCACTGACACGGTAACTCACGTCTCCAGTTACTTTGTGATTGGCAGAGTTTTGATTAGCTAGCATTTTGAAACGAGACTGTTTTCTTTTTAATTTGAAGGAATTCTTATTTAATCGTTTGAAGTCAGACTGCTCAGTGGGAGTCTGGGAGTAAAGATAGTCTACACTATTATTAGCAGCCTGTTTATCACATGTAACGGCCAATAACTGTTATATTAAATATGAAAGGCTTCATTCTTTATATTTTTCTAAATCACAATATGAATTCAAAGATCAACTGTATTTGTACGTGATGGCAGACTCAATGGAGTTATTATAAATTGTTTTCCAAGTTGCAGCTGCGGCCCTTGATAGGCTTCAGACTTGGGTTTTCATAACCGATAAAAAATATGAATTGAAAAATGGATAGGCAAGTATGTGGTAAAAATAAAATAATACCTGATCATGTGGTCAGAACTCCTGGTCAGTAAACAGCCTGACACTGCAGAAACAGACACAGTACGCTACAGAGAACGAAGAGTGTTGATGCTATGATGTCATTCACGCTCCGCTGTAGCACTGTAACCGTGGCGATGGGGACGGTAGAGGGGCTGGGAAGGGGGAGCTTAGTCTGATGGCTGACCTGTTATTTGGGATCACAGGGGAAGGGAGGACAAGCCGTGCTAAGAGGGAGGGAAACGATGGGCTCGCTCAAGCATGACACCCCTCCTCCAGGGTGTGTGTGTGTGTGTGTGTGTGTGTGTACAGGAGAAAAAAAACATTGTGCAAACAGTACCAGTTTATGTACGGTATGAAGGTGTTTAGGTGTGAGCAAGTGTGTGTATGTTTTTTAATCCCAGTGATTCCAGCTGATATTCAACACAGTCCATTGAGTTCCTTTAAAAGGCTCTATAAACCCGGTGAGATCCGTATACAGTCCATACAAGTTGATGGTAGTGGAAGAGTTTCCCTTTTTCTGGTTTCAGGGTGACCTTTTCTATGACTCAGTATTGGAGCTGTCTATTTTAAAAGCTGCTCTAGTTGACTCATTTGGCCAGCATAGGGGTGTGTTTGTGTGTGTTGTCTGTCTATGGTATGTGTACCCGTGAGTGTTGATAAGCTGTGTGTGTGTGTTTTTTTTCCTGCTGGTATTACTGTCTCCCATGGTAACATGGCACATTAAACCTGTTTAATTCACACCAGGCCTGAGCTCAGATCAGTCAACAGACTCAAGCTCGCTGTCCTTGAGCTCAGTGTGGGTGTATGTTGTTGCAGAACATGTGTGCGTTGGGGTGTTTGTGAGTCTCTCTCTAGGTTTCTTTCCATCTGTCTACAGTGTAATTGTGTCTGCCTGTCTGTGACTCTGAGTGTGTCTGTGCACTGCAGCTCTGTCTGACGTTGGGTGTGTCTGTGCAGCTCTGTCTGATGTTGGGTGTGTCTGTGCAGCTCTGTCTGATGTTGGGTGTGTCTGTGCAGCTCTGTCTGATGTTGGGTGTGTCTGTGCAGCTCTGTCTGACGTTGGGTGTGTCTGTGCAGCTCTGTCTGACGTTGGGTGTGTCTGTGCAGCTCTGTCTGATGTTGGGTGTGTCTGTGCAGCTCTGTCTGACTGTGATGTTGGGTGTGTCTGTGCAGCTCTGTCTGATGTTGGGTGTGTCTGTGCAGCTCTGTCTGATGTTGGGTGTGTCTGTGCAGCTCTGTCTGATGTTGGGTGTGTCTGTGCAGCTCTGTCTGATGTTGGGTGTGTCTGTGCAGCTCTGTCTGATGTTGGGTGTGTCTGTGCAGCTCTGTCTGATGTTGGGTGTGTCTGTGCAGCTCTGTCTGATGTTGGGTGTGTCTGTGCAGCTCTGTCTGACGTTGGGTGTGTCTGTGCAGCTCTGTCTGATGTTGGGTGTGTCTGTGCAGCTCTGTCTGATGTTGGGTGTGTCTGTGCAGCTCTGTCTGATGTTGGGTGTGTCTGTGCAGCTCTGTCTGATGTTGGGTGTGTCTGTGCAGCTCTGTCTGATGTTGGGTGTGTCTGTGCAGCTCTGTCTGCCTGTGATGTTGGGTGTGTCTGTGCAGCTCTGTCTGATGTTGGGTGTGTCTGTGCAGCTCTGTCTGACGTTGGGTGTGTCTGTGCAGCTCTGTCTGATGTTGGGTGTGTCTGTGCAGCTCTGTCTGATGTTGGGTGTGTCTGTGCAGCTCTGTCTGATGTTGGGTGTGTCTGTGCAGCTCTGTCTGACTGTGATGTTGGGTGTGTCTGTGCAGCTCTGTCTGATGTTGGGTGTGTCTGTGCAGCTCTGTCTGATGTTGGGTGTGTCTGTGCAGCTCTGTCTGATGTTGGGTGTGTCTGTGCAGCTCTGTCTGATGTTGGGTGTGTCTGTGCAGCTCTGTCTGATGTTGGGTGTGTCTGTGCAGCTCTGTCTGATGTTGGGTGTGTCTGTGCAGCTCTGTCTGATGTTGGGTGTGTCTGTGCAGCTCTGTCTGACGTTGGGTGTGTCTGTGCAGCTCTGTCTGATGTTGGGTGTGTCTGTGCAGCTCTGTCTGATGTTGGGTGTGTCTGTGCAGCTCTGTCTGATGTTGGGTGTGTCTGTGCAGCTCTGTCTGATGTTGGGTGTGTCTGTGCAGCTCTGTCTGATGTTGGGTGTGTCTGTGCAGCTCTGTCTGCCTGTGATGTTGGGTGTGTCTGTGCAGCTCTGTCTGATGTTGGGTGTGTCTGTGCAGCTCTGTCTGACGTTGGGTGTGTCTGTGCAGCTCTGTCTGATGTTGGGTGTGTCTGTGCAGCTCTGTCTGATGTTGGGTGTGTCTGTGCAGCTCTGTCTGATGTTGGGTGTGTCTGTGCAGCTCTGTCTGCCTGTGATGTTGGGTGCGCTTGTGAAAGTGTTTTTTTTGGTGTATTTTCTGGGTGAGTCTTGCATTAGTCATAAGTGATGTCAACAGAAGCTTTGTGTCATTCGTATGGATGTTGTTTCAGAACGTGAATGTGAGAGCTTGTGCCTATACACCACTCTTGGCTATACCCCTTGCCGTGTTACCAGGGTCTCATGTTAATTCCAGCAGCCCCAATACATGATTCCCCCTTCAGCTCTCTGAGTCATGAGCTGTCAATGAGAGGTGTGATTTGAGCCTCTCTCTCTCTCGCTCTCTCCTCTCTCTCTCGCTCTCGCTCTCTCGAGTCTTCAGCGCCCGGGGAACAGTGGGTTAACTGCCTTGCTCATGGGCAGGCGACAGATTTTTTACCTTGTTATGTGAAAAATATGTTTACATTGCCAAAGCAAGGCTATGTGCACTGAGTCTGTACATAGTCAAAGATTTCCTTAATTTTGGGTCAGTCACAGTGATCAGGTATTCTGCCACTGTTTACTCTCTGTTTAGGGCCAACTAGCATTCTAGTTTTCTCTGTTTTTTGGTGAATTCTTTCCAATGTGTCAAGTAATTATCTTTTTGTTTTCTCATGATTTGGTTGGGTCTAATTGTGTTGCTGTCCTGGGGCTCTGTGGGGTGTGTTTGTGAACAGAGCCCCAGGACCAGCTTGCTTAGGAGGCTCTTCTCCAGGTTTATTTCTCTGTAGGTGATGGCTTTGTTATGGAAAGTTTGGGAATTGCTTCCTTTTAGGTGGTTGAAGAATTTAACGGCTCTTTTCTGGATTTTGATAATTAGCGGGTATCGGCCTAATTCTGCTCTGCGTGCATTATTTGGTGTTTTACGTTGTACACTGATGATATTTTTTTGCAGAATTCTGCATGCAGTCTCTCAATTTGGTGTTTGTCCCATTTTGTGAATTCGTGGTTGGTGAGTGGACCCCAGACCTCACAACCATGAAGGGAAATGGGTTCTATAACTGATTCAAGTATTTTTTGCCAGATCCTAATTGGTATGTCGAATTTTATGTTCCTTTTGATGGCATAGAAGGCCCTTCTTGCGTTGTCTCCCACAAAGCTGTGAACGATCTGAAAGTTACCTGTGGGGCTGATGTTTAGGCCGAGGTATGTATGGTTTTTTTGTCTGCTCTAATGCAAAGGTGTCTAGATGGAATTTGTATTCGTTGTCCTGGGAACTGGACTTTTGTTTTTGGAACACCCTTGTTTTTGTCTTACTGAGATTTACTGTCAGGGCCCAGGTCTGACAGAATCTGTGCAGAATATCTAGGTGCTGCTGTAGGCCCAACTTGGTTGGGGACAGAAGCACCAGATCATCAGCAAACAGTAGACATTTGACTTCAGATTCTAGTAGGGTGAGGCCGGGTGCTACAGACTGTTCTAGTGCCCTCGCCAATTCTTTGATATATATGTTGAAGAGGGTGGGGCTTAAGCTGCATCCCTGTCTCACCTCATGGCCCTGAGGAAAGAAATATGTGTGTTTTTTGCCAATTTTAACAGCACACTTGTTGTTTGTGTACATGGATTTTATAATGCCGTATGTTTTTCCCCCAACACCACTTTTCATGCATTTGTGTAGCAGACCCTCATGCCAAATTGAGTCAAGCTTTTTTTAAATCAAAAAAGCATGAGAAGACTTTGCCTTTGTTTTGGTTTGTTTGTTTGTCAATTAGGGTGTGCAGGGTGAATACGTGGTCTGTTATTTGGTAAAAAGCCAATTTAATATTTGCTCAGTACATTGTTTTCGCTGAGGAAATGTACACGTCTGCTGTTAATGATAATGCAGAGGATTTTCCCACGGTTGCTGTTGATGCATATCCCACGGGAGTTATTTTTGGGGATTGGGGTGATCAGCCCTTGGTTCCAAATATTGGGGAAGATGCCAGAGCTGAGGATGATGTTAAAGAGTTTAAGTATAGCCAATTGGAATTTGTGGTCTGTGTATTTGATCATTTCATTTAAGATACCATCAACACCACAGGCCTTTTTGGGTTGGAGGGTTTGTATTTTGTCCTGTAGTTCATTCAATGTAATTGGAGAATCCAGTGGGTTCTGGGAGTCTTTAATAGTTGATTCTAGGATTTGCATTTGATCATGTACAGTATATGTTTTTGCTGTTTGTTCTTTGTTTAAGAGCCAAAAAGACTGGAGAAGTGGTTTATCCATACATCTCCATTTTGGATAGATAACTCTTTGTGTTGTTGTTTGTTTAGAGTTTTCCAATTTTCTCAGAAGTGGTTAGATTCTATGGATTCTTCAATTACATTGAGTTCATTTCTGACGAGCTGTTCCTTCTTTTTCCGTAGTGTATTTCTGTATTAGTGATTCACCATAGTGAAGCTGTAGGCTCAGGTTTTCTGGGCCTTGTTCTTGGTTGGATAGGTTTGCATTCTTCATCAAACCACTTGTCATTGTTGTTGATTTTCTTAGGTTGTCTGCTTGAAATTTTAGATTTGATAGGGAAGCTGAGAGGTCAAATATACTGTTTAGGTTTTCTACTACGAGGTTTACACCTTCACTATTGCAGTGAAACATTTTGTCCAGGAAATTGTCGAGAAGGGATTGAATTAGTTTTTTGGTAGATTTCCACACTACTTCCCTTCCATCTATAGCATTTCTTAATATTATTCAGCTCTTTTGGCTTTGATGCTGTGATCTGATAGGGGTGTCAGTGGACTGACTGTGAACGCTCTCTCTTTCCCCTCTCTCTCTTTCCTCTCTGTGAACGCTTTGCCCTCTCTCTGTCTCGCCCTCTCTCGCTCTATTTCCCCTCTCTCTCTCTCTCTCTCTCTCTCTCTCTCTCTCTCTCTCTCTCTCTCTCTCTCTCTCTCTCTCTCTCTCTCTCTCTCTCTCTCCCCTCTCTCTCTCTCGTTCCCTCTCTCTCTCTCTCTCGTTCCCTCTCTCTCTCTCTCTCTTCCCTCTCGTTCCCTCTCTCTCTCTCTCTCTCTCTCTCTCTCTCTCTCTCGTTCCCTCTCTCTCTCTCTCTCGTTCCCTCTCTCTCTCTCTCGTTCCCTCTCTCTCTCTCTCTCGTTCCCTCTCTCTCTCTCGTCCCCTCTCTCTCTCTCTCTCTCTCTCTCTCTCTCTCTCTCTCTCTCTCTCTCTCTCTCTCGTTCCCCTCTCTCTCTCTCTCGTTCCCCTCTCTCTCTCTCTCCCCTCTCTCTCTCTCTCGTTCCTCTCTCTCTCTCTCTCTCTCTCGTTCCCCTCTCTCTCTCTCTCTCTCTCTCTCTCTCTCTCTCTCTCTCTCTCTCTCTCGTTCCCTCTCGTTCTCTCTCTCTCTCTCTCGTTCCCCTCTCTCTCTCTCTCTCTCTCGTTCCCCCCTCTCTCTCTCTCTCTCGTTCCCCCCTCTCTCTCTCTCTCTCTCGTTCCCCTCTCTCTCTCGTTCCTCTCTCTCTCGTTCCTCTCTCTCTCGTTCCTCTCTCTCTCTCGTTCCCCTCTCTCCTCTCTCTCTCTCGTTCCTCTCTCTCTCTCGTTCCTCTCTCTCTCTCTCTCTCTCTCTCTCGTTCCCCTCTCTCTCTCTCTCGTTCCCCTCTCTCTCTCTCTCGTTCCCCTCTCTCCTCTCTCTCTCTCTCTCTCCTCTCTCTCTCTCTCTTGTTCCCCTCTCTCTCTCTCTCTCTTGTTCCCCTCTCTCTCTCTCTCTCTCTCGTTCCCCTCTCTCTCTCTCTCGTTCCCCTCTCTCTCTCTCTCGTTCCCCTCTCTCCTCTCTCTCTCTCGTTCTCCTCTCTCTCTCTTTCCTCTCTCTCTCACTATGACTGTTTTGCTTTCTTCCTCTCTCTTCCACACCGTCAGACTCTCAGAATCTCTCTCTCTCTCTCTCCTCTCTCTCTCTCTCGTTCCTCTCTCTCTCTCGTTCCCCTCTCTCTCTCTCGTTCCCCTCTCTCTCTCTCTCATTCCTCTCTCTCTCGTTCCCCTCTCTCCTGTCTCTCTCTCTCTCTCGTTCCCCTCTCTCTCTCTCATTCCTCTCTCTCTCTCTCGTTCCCCTCTCTCCTCTCTCTCTCTCTCGTTCTCCTCTCTCTCTCTTTGCTCTCTCTCTCACTATGACTGTTTTGCTTTCTTCCTCTCTCTTCCACACCGTCAGACTCTCAGAATCTCTCTCTCTCTCCTCTCTTGCATGCTCTCATTTTCTCTCCCACTTGCCTCTCTCTCTCGCTCTCTCTTCCTCCTCCCCCTCTCCCTCCCTCCTTCCTTCTCGCTGGTCGCTCCAGCCGCCAAGCAGCAGCCCACAGCAGCAGCGGTTGCGGCAGTCGCTCTCTTTCCTTTCAGTCTGTCCTCAGACAGTTTTCGCTGCCGCTGTGTGAGTGTGTGTGTGTGTGCTGCTCGTGAGTGTGTGTGTGTACCTGCTGGTATGCACCAGAGGGGAGCGGGGAAAGGGGCGCGGATATAACGTTACGCGGACTACAGGAGACTGTGTATACGGAGGATATGAAGGGAGAATACTCCGGAGAACAGTGAGTAGAGGGACTACTCAACCCTCTCTGTAGCCCAGTTCTGTCTCTGTCTGGGGAAGACTGGCCACAATACTGGGGGAATGTAAGTGGCTTCCTCCTCTTAGCTTTACTGCGTGTGTGTGTGTGTGTGTGTGTGTGTGGTCAGAAGCATGTCAGAGAGTTAGTATAGTTTTTGATTACATTTGTGCCTGCTTGATGGTGTGTGTGTGTAGCCTTTGTGCAGTTTACAATACATGTGTTGTATGATTATGACTAATCCCTGCAGTAATGGAGAGCACCAGAGGACAACTATCCACCCACAACACACATACATCTGTATACCAAATGCATACAGGACCCACACACACAGTTATTCTCCCATTTGGTAATGCTCTGTCACCCCCAGTATAGGAGGTGCAATAGAACTAGGGTATTGGAGGAAGACCATTTAGCCCAGCTGTAATAGAGGGGAAGCGCTGGCCTTCAGCCCTCCAAACACTGCTTTGACCTGCCCATGTTTGTTATGTTGCGTGGTGTGCTAGACAAACTGTTTGCAATGCTACTTTCTGTTGACGAAGGAGTGGGTGTGATCTGTGGCTGTGATCTGTGATCTGTGGGTGTGTTCTGTGGGTGTGTTCTGTGGGTGTGTTCTGTGGGTGTGATCTGTGGGCGTGACTGTGTGTGTGTGATGTGTGTGTTTGCTGCTGGGGGGGCAGAGTGTGTGATGTGTGTGTTTGCTGCTGGGGGGGCAGAGTGTGTGATGTGTGTGTTTGCTGCTGGGGGGGCAGAGTGTGTGATGTGTGTGTTTGCTGCTGGGGGGGCAGAGTGTGTGATGTGTGTGTTTGCTGCTGGGGGGGCAGAGTGTGTGATGTGTGTGTTTGCTGCTGGGGGGGACAGAGTGTGTGATGTGTGTGTTTGCTGCTGGGGGGGGGCAGAGTGTGTGATGTGTGTGTTTGCTGCTGGGGGGGCAGAGTGTGTGATGTGTGTGTTTGCTGCTGGGGGGGCAGAGTGTGTGATGTGTGTGTTTGCTGCTGGGGGGGCAGAGTGTGTGATGCAGTTTTTATAGAAGTGGGGGGTTGTTTTGCGAGTGTGTCGGTCTATTCTTTATAGGAGAGTGTGTGTGCGCGCGCGTGCACGTGCTTGTGTGTGTTAGCAAGATTGGTGTGTGATGGGTGAGCTGCCGTGTTCCTTTTTAAAAGACAGCAAAGGAGAGCATAGATCTAAAGTTTCTTTCTGCCCCTGAACATGAGTGGGGCAAAGAGTGAGGAGAGATGTCGAGAGAAAGGGAGAGGAGAGATGTCGAGAGAAAGGGAGAGGAGAGATGTCGAGAGAAAGGGAGCGATCGGAGTGAGACCATCATAATCAGTCCTCCCTGATGCTGGAAGAGAATGTGTGAAGAGCATCATTTGTCTCCCTCTCTTTTTTCCCTCTCCCTCTTCGTCTTTTCTTATTTTCTTTGATCCTGTGTTAGATTCCAGCTCCCTGAAGCTTCGTTACATTTTAAGCTGTAGTCGTGAAGACTTAGAAAAAGGAAATGCTAAGGAATGGATTTCCGTGGCTATTTACCAGACGGACCGTTTTGGACCAGGTAATGACTACATGCGTTAGGCTGCGTTCCAAATTGCACCCTATTCCCTATACAGTGTACTACTTTTGATAGTGCTCTGGTCAAAAGTAGTGCACTATATCGGGAACAGGGTGCCTTTTGGGACGCAAAGAGTGCATAGGGATATTATAATGGTCAACCTCAAGCTGTTTCTCTGAGAAACCCCCTATTCCAGCTCTAATTAGTGACTGGTGTGCACAGTGCAGCCATTTGAGAGTGCTGTGTTCTCCGAGCCCTATTGGTCCCGGTCAAAAATAGTGCACTAGGGAAAAGGATGCCATTTGGGATGCAAAATGTCTCCACAGGTCTTTGGCCTTGTGTCGGGTTCTGTGTAGCAGGGTGCTGTGTTAGAAGAATGGTTCAGTGTATGGCTGTTAGGAGCCCAGAGGGCTCTGGGCTGTAGCAGTGTTGTTCTTATTGTGTGTGTGTGTGTGTGTTTTCAGGAAAAGGATCTGGAGAGAAATAATGGATCAAAGGTCAGCAGACAGGATGTGCCCTTTTTTATCAGATACAGGGGGACTGCTCAGGGCGAAGAGTGGGACAAGATGAAGGAGAGCGAGCGTGATGGGGAGAGAATGATAGAGAGAGTTATAGGGACAGAGAGAGAAGTAGTGGCAGAGAGAGGGAGAGTTGTAGGGGAGAGAGAGGGGAAGAGTTGTAGGGAGTGAGGGAGAGTTGTGGGGGGAGAGAGAGCAGGTGGTAGGGGGAGAGAGTTGTAGAGAGAGTTGTAGGGGGACAGAGAATGGACTCAAATTATACGGGAGGGAGCGGGGGAGGGAGGGAGGGAGCGAGGGAGTGAGGGAGGGAGCGAGGGAGGGAGGGATAACAAAATGCAAGACTTGAACAAAAGTTGATGTCAACCCAAATCGATATCTCATTACATCCAAACTAGGAAGCGTATACAGGGTCAGCGTGGCTGGCTAAGAGCTGTCCTGAGCTTGTCCCAGCGTCCCGTGGCACGCTATAGTAGGAATGGCAGCTCTGGGGGCCTTCTCTCCTCTCGCTCTTTCTCTGTATTTGTCTCTTCCTGTCCACACACGCTTATCCACCTGGGGATATCATACGACATTTGACCCTGTCGTTAGAACCCTGCCATGTGACAGGGGACCAGTGCCGATGACAGAGGAGGAACTCCTGCCTCCATGACGACAGGGTTCAATCGTATGAGGGTTTACTGATACAGTACGTGCCCTGTGTAATGTCCATTCACATTTTAACACTAGTCTTAAAAACCCTCTACTAAGCTATATGGAATTGTTTTAAGAAGGTAATATCAAGGATCTGGATAAGAGTGTCTGGTAAATGACTAAAATGTTTATTATTTAATAGTTCAATACGCATATATGGATATGTAAGAACATTTAAGAGAATAATACAGATTGTTAAATGCTCACAGGCAGTCCACATGACATTCTGTCAGACAAAAACCCTGAAATATGTATATGCAAGTAGATTTTATTTGCTGGCATTGTGAATCACTCTAGGAGATATTGAAAGCTTTTGCGCAATTGAACTCTGAGATGAACAGATGTCTTAGTAGAACTATGAGATGAACATATGTCTTAGCAGAACTATGAGATGAACATATGTCTTAGCAGAACTATGAGATGAACAGATGTCTTAGTGGAACTATGAGATGAACATATGTCTTAGCAGAACTATGAGATGAACAGATGTCTTAGTAGAACTATGAGATGAACAGATGTCTTAGTGGAACTATGAGATGAACAGATGTCTTAGTAGAACTATGAGATGAACAGATGTCTTAGTGGAACTATGAGATGAACAGATGTCTTAGTGGAACTATGAGATGAACAGATGTCTTAGTAGAACTATGAGATGAACAGATGTCTTAGTAGAACTATGAGATGAACAGATGTCTTAGTGGAACTATGAGATGAACAGATGTCTTAGTGGAACTATGAGATGAACAGATGTCTTAGTAGAACTATGAGATGAACAGATGTCTTAGCAGAACTATGAGATGAACAGATGTCTTAGCAGAACTATGAGATGAACAGATGTCTTAGCAGAACTATGAGATGAACAGATGTCTTAGTGGAACTATGAGATGAACAGATGTCTTAGTGGAACTATGAGATGAACAGATGTCTTAGTAGAACTATGAGATGAACAGATGTCTTAGTAGAACTATGAGATGAACAGATGTCTTAGTGGAACTATGAGATGAACAGATGTCTTAGTGGAACTATGAGATGAACAGATGTCTTAGTAGAACTATGAGATGAACAGATGTCTTAGTGGAACTATGAGATGAACAGATGTCTTAGTGGAACTATGAGATGAACAGATGTCTTAGTGGAACTATGAGATGAACAGATGTCTTAGTAGAACTATGAGATGAACAGATGTCTTAGTGGAACTATGAGATGAACAGATGTCTTAGTGGAACTATGAGATGAACAGATGTCTTAGTGGAACTATGAGATGAACAGATGTCTTAGTAGAACTATGAGATGAACAGATGTCTTAGTGGAACTATGAGATGAACAGATGTCTTAGTGGAACTATGAGATGAACAGATGTCTTAGTAGAACTATGAGATGAACAGATGTCTTAGTAGAACTATGAGATGAACAGATGTCTTAGTAGAACTATGAGATGAACAGATGTCTTAGTGGAACTATGAGATGAACAGATGTCTTAGTAGAACTATGAGATGAACAGATGTCTTAGTGGAACTATGAGATGAACAGATGTCTTAGTGGAACTATGAGATGAACAGATGTCTTAGTGGAACTATGAGATGAACAGATGTCTTAGTGGAACTATGAGATGAACAGATGTCTTAGTAGAACTATGAGATGAACAGATGTCTTAGTAGAACTATGAGATGAACAGATGTCTTAGCAGAACTATGAGATGAACAGATGTCTTAGCAGAACTATGAGATGAACAGATGTCTTAGCGGAACTATGAGATGAACAGATGTCTTAGTGGAACTATGAGATGAACAGATGTCTTAGCAGAACTATGAGATGAACAGATGTCTTAGCAGAACTATGAGATGAACAGATGTCTTAGCGGAACTATGAGATGAACAGATGTCTTAGTGGAACTATGAGATGAACAGATGTCTTAGTGGAACTATGAGATGAACAGATGTCTTAGTAGAACTATGAGATGAACAGATGTCTTAGCAGAACTATGAGATGAACAGATGTCTTAGTGGAACTATGAGATGAACAGATGTCTTAGTGGAACTATGAGATGAACAGATGTCTTAGTGGAACTATGAGATGAACAGATGTCTTAGTGGAACTATGAGATGAACAGATGTCTTAGTGGAACTATGAGATGAACAGATGTCTTAGTAGAACTATGAGATGAACAGATGTCTTAGTAGAACTATGAGATGAACAGATGTCTTAGTGGAACTATGAGATGAACAGATGTCTTAGTAGAACTATGAGATGAACAGATGTCTTAGTGGAACTATGAGATGAACAGATGTCTTAGTGGAACTATGAGATGAACAGATGTCTTAGTAGAACTATGAGATGAACAGATGTCTTAGTAGAACTATGAGATGAACAGATGTCTTAGCAGAACTATGAGATGAACAGATGTCTTAGTGGAACTATGAGATGAACAGATGTCTTAGTAGAACTATGAGATGAACAGATGTCTTAGTGGAACTATGAGATGAACAGATGTCTTAGTGGAACTATGAGATGAACAGATGTCTTAGCGGAACTATGAGATGAACAGATGTCTTAGTAGAACTATGAGATGAACAGATGTCTTAGCGGAACTATGAGATGAACAGATGTCTTAGTAGAACTATGAGATGAACAGATGTCTTAGTAGAACTATGAGATGAACAGATGTCTTAGCGGAACTATGAGATGAACAGATGTCTTAGTGGAACTATGAGATGAACAGATGTCTTAGTAGAACTATGAGATGAACAGATGTCTTAGTGGAACTATGAGATGAACAGATGTCTTAGTAGAACTATGAGATGAACAGATGTCTTAGTGGGACTATGAGATGAACAGATGTCTTAGTAGAACTATGAGATGAACAGATGTCTTAGTAGAACTATGAGATGAACAGATGTCTTAGTAGAACTATGAGATGAACAGATGTCTTAGTGGAACTATGAGATGAACAGATGTCTTAGTAGAACTATGAGATGAACAGATGTCTTAGTAGAACTATGAGATGAACAGATGTCTTAGTGGAACTATGAGATGAACAGATGTCTTAGTAGAACTATGAGATGAACAGATGTCTTAGTAGAACTATGAGATGAACAGATGTCTTAGCGGAACTATGAGATGAACAGATGTCTTAGTAGAACTATGAGATGAACAGATGTCTTAGTAGAACTATGAGATGAACAGATGTCTTAGTGGAACTATGAGATGAACAGATGTCTTAGTGGAACTATGAGATGAACAGATGTCTTAGTAGAACTATGAGATGAACAGATGTCTTAGTAGAACTATGAGATGAACAGATGTCTTAGTAGAACTATGAGATGAACAGATGTCTTAGTGGAACTATGAGATGAACAGATGTCTTAGTAGAACTATGAGATGAACAGATGTCTTAGTAGAACTATGAGATGAACAGATGTCTTAGTGGAACTATGAGATGAACAGATGTCTTAGTAGAACTATGAGATGAACAGATGTCTTAGTAGAACTATGAGATGAACAGATGTCTTAGCGGAACTATGAGATGAACAGATGTCTTAGTAGAACTATGAGATGAACAGATGTCTTAGTAGAACTATGAGATGAACAGATGTCTTAGTGGAACTATGAGATGAACAGATGTCTTAGCGGAACTATGAGATGTACAGATGTCTTAGCGGAACTATGAGATGAACAGATGTCTTAGTAGAACTATGAGATGAACAGATGTCTTAGTGGAACTATGAGATGAACAGATGTCTTAGTAGAACTATGAGATGAACAGATGTCTTAGTGGAACTATGAGATGAACAGATGTCTTAGTGGAACTATGAGATGAACAGATGTCTTAGTGGAACTATGAGATGAACAGATGTCTTAGTAGAACTATGAGATGAACAGATGTCTTAGTAGAACTATGAGATGAACAGATGTCTTAGTGGAACTATGAGATGAACAGATGTCTTAGTAGAACTATGAGATGAACAGATGTCTTAGTGGAACTATGAGATGAACAGATGTCTTAGTGGAACTATGAGATGAACAGATGTCTTAGTGGAACTATGAGATGAACAGATGTCTTAGTAGAACTATGAGATGAACAGATGTCTTAGTGGAACTATGAGATGAACAGATGTCTTAGTAGAACTATGAGATGAACAGATGTCTTAGTGGAACTATGAGATGAACAGATGTCTTAGATGTATTTTCTCTGTACTTTTCTCTGACATGTTCCAGTCTGTTTGTAATTGAGAGCATTGAGACTAAATGCTAAACTAAAGGCTCAGCAGAAAAGGTTCAGCGTTTAACACAAAGGCCGTGAGTGGCAGACAAGTAGAGTCACAATATCACAGGATCTGAGACAGTGAAAAATACACACACAGTTAGCCTCATTATCTACATAAGAATAGAGTTGTTAATTAATTGTGGATGAATTATCGAGGGGGTTGGCCTTTGACTATGTGTGTGTGTAGTAGAGCATCTCTTGGAGTGGTGAGCTCGGTGCCCACCTGCTCTAATGTAACAAAGAGAGTGAGTGTCTGTTAGGCAAACAGTGTGGAAGTGTGTGTCAGGCAGACGGGACACGGTGTGTGTGTATGTGAGAGAGAAAGGGATGAGGTGTGTGCACATACGTGTGTGTAGTCCATATCTCTCCATTATTGATGGGCTCGTTCCGTACCTCACTCACCGTGACCCAGTTCTTCTGCACTGACACCCCCCTTTCACATCAAGCCTGCAGCACCTAGGTGTCCTCAGCAGTGCGTCCGTGAGCTTGCTTGGTCTGAAACCCCTTTGACTGGGGATGTTCTCTGTATGAATGGAGGAGAAAGTCTCGGCCTGGTCTTGTTTTAGAACAATGGTGTTTTTAAAGGGGCAATGTTGAAACAATAACACAGTAGATCCCCACCCCTGTTTCGGTAAAAGCTGGGGGATGCGGCTGGAGAAAGGTAACCACTCTCAAATAGTGTTGGTTTACGTTTACTTTGTTTTACAAACTAAAGTCTCATGTAATTGGTCAGCTGCTCAGTTAAGTTCTGGGTCCATACGTGTTAAGATGAAGAGATGCTAGAACGAGGAGCGGAACCAGAAGGAGGAGCTCTTTGCAAGTTACTGGCAAGTCTGTGGGCCGAATATCCCCTCCCTTTCCGAGATTTAAAAGATGCTAACACCTGCGAAATGTGTCCAAATAACAAGTGACGAAAAACCCAAACACCGGAACTAATGCTGCTCGGTATCTCACTCATCCCATTCTGTCATGATAGATCTACCAGAGATATTTTGGTAGCCTGTCCACGAGAGAATAGAGTCAGACATGCTTATATTCTGGGTTCTGATGGGGTACAACAGCTGAACTAAGCTCATGAGGCTTTTAGAAGTTATATTCTTCCAGAATCAATGGCTATATATCATTTGTTTAATGGATGTAGTAACTGCAGATGGTCCCTTTTTGAATTGGAGAGGCTTGCTTTACAGCAAGGCAGAGATTGACTTTGCTGTTGGGTGGGTTCGCAATAGTTTTTTTCTAATGTGTCTTTCCAGCATTTCACCTGTTTCTGTGCTTCCAAAGGGCACAGCAAAGGTATTTGATATATTGCAGCCTACTCCGGTGTGCTTTGAATAAAATGTTGATTTTGGAGCAATGTAGGCAGGGCAGTCAGAGTGCGGCTTGAACCCGAAACTCTGAGGGTAAAGCACACTACCGCCTGTGCACCTATAGGGCGCCAGCAGTATCAGTAAATGTCCATTCGGATTTCAATACTAATGCTGATTAGCTGTAAGATGACTTGAATGCTATCATCATGCTAATGATTGGCTGTTAACTGACTTGATGTATGCTACTAAACTAGCATGCTAACGCCTGACTGCTGTCTTTGTTCTCTGTCCACAGAGCAGTTTCCTGGGCAGCGCTACGTTCTCCGTTAGCGACCTGCTAAGGTCAAAGGACGATCAGCTGACCCTCAATCTAAGGTGAGTGAACATTGCTCTCTCTTTCTCAACTCTACCTCTCTCCTCTTTCTCAATTCTACCTCTCTTTCTCAACTCTACCTCTCTCCTCTTTCTCAACTCTACCTCTCTCCTCTTTCTCAATTCTACCTCTCCTCTTTCTCAATTCTACCTCTCTCCTCTTTCTCAACTCTACCTCTCTCCTCTTTCTCAACTCTACCTCTCTCCTCTCTCCTCTTTCTCAACTCTACCTCTCTCCTCTTTCTCAACTCTACCTCTCTCCTCTTTCTCAATTCTACCTCTCTCCTCTTTCTCAATTCTACCTCTCTCCTCTTTCTCAATTCTACCTCTCTCCTCTTTCTCAATTCTACCTCTCCTCTTTCTCAACTCTACCTCTCTCCTCTTTCTCAACTCTACCTCTCTCCTCTTTCTCAACTCTACCTCTCTCCTCTTTCTCAACTCTACCTCTCTCCTCTTTCTCAACTCTACCTCTCTCCTCTTTCTCAATTCTACCTCTCTCCTCTTTCTCAACTCTACCTCTCTCCTCTTTCTCAACTCTACCTCTCTCCTCTTTCTCAACTCTACCTCTCTCCTCTTTCTCAACTCTACCTCTCTCCTCTTTCTCAATTCTACCTCTCTCCTCTTTCTCAATTCTACCTCTCTCCTCTTTCTCAATTCTACCTCTCTCCTCTTTCTCAATTCTACCTCTCTCCTCTTTCTCAATTCTACCTCTCTCCTCTTTCTCAATTCTACCTCTCTCCTCTTTCTCAATTCTACCTCTCTCCTCTTTCTCAATTCTACCTCTTTCTTTCTTTCTCAACTCTCAGACCCTGAGTGCCTTAGCACTGCTCTTAATGGTTTTCTTTGATTGGTAATTGATGGTTGAAGGCCAGTGCTGATCTCTTTGTGGCAGCAGTCTCTTTGCACTCTTGTTTTTTTCCCTCCTAACCGTTGGAGGTTAAAGTCAAATATTTTTGAATAGATGTGGGTAGCTGTATTTTCTATATATGGACTTTAAAGTAAGACTAACTCTTCAATAGAACTTGTTTTTATCTCTTGATCTTACCTTTTAACTGATCTTGTCTGTTTTCTTGTCCTGACGTTTGGAGGCTAGTTTTATTCTTTCTCTCTGCACAGGCTTTAAAGTAAGACTAACTCTTCAGTTGTTGGACCTTCAAACGTCTGTATTTTTCTGTATAGTGTTATAATCCAAGGGCCTTAGCAACCATGGTATTGGAATGATGCAAGTAGTTGCCTGCCCTATTTGCCAGACAACCCAGGGCTAGACAGTGCACATTTTTTGTTAGCTGGTCAATTACATGGTATCAGAGGGCAGGTTATCTGGCTGTGTGGGGGGGTGGATCTACCATTTCTGGCCTGGTGGAGGGAAACGGAAAGAAGTTTGCATTAAGAATGTGGAAGTGGGCGTAGAGGTGTGGTAGGGCGAAGAGATTGAGAGAGCGGTTAAAAGAGAGAGACTGACGGAGAGAAAATAGTCAGAGACGAAGGATAAAGAAAGAGAGAGCGAGAGAGAACACCTGGAGGATGATGGGAGGTCGGAGAGGTAGTTCCCTTGGGAATAAAGACACCTGTTAGAGCACAGAACACCCCCATACCAAACATGCATGTGTGTCATGGGGATGAAAAAAAGCTGGTGAGAAAAGAAAGTCAACAGTCTAGCTACTGAGATGCAATTATAAGCCTGGCTTGGCTGCTACTGCTGCTGCTACTGCTGCTGCTCCTGCTACTACTGCTGCTACTGCTGCTGCTACTGCTCCTTCTACTGCTGCTGCTACTGCTGCTACTGCTGCTGCTGCTGCTGCTGCTACTGCTGCTGCTACTGCTGCTGCTGCTGCTGCTACTACTGCTACTGCTCCTTCTACTACTGCTCCTTCTACTGCTGCTGCTACTGCTGCTACTGCTACTGCTCCTTCTACTGCTGCTACTGCTGCTGCTACTGCTACTGCTACTGCTACTGCTGCTGCTACTGCTGCTGCTACTGCTCCTTCTACTGCTGCTGCTACTGCTGCTGCTACTGCTGCTGCTACTGCTGCTGCTACTGCTGCTGCTACTGCTCCTTCTGCTGCTGCTGCTGCTACTGCTCCTTCTACTGCTGCTGCTACTGCTGCTGCTGCTGCTACTGCTGCTGCTACTGCTCCTTCTACTGCTGCTACTGCTCCTTCTACTGCTGCTGCTACTGCTGCTGCTGCTGCTACTGCTCCTTCTACTGCTGCTGCTACTGCTCCTTCTGCTGCTGCTGCTACTGCTGCTGCTACTGCTGCTGCTACTGCTCCTTCTACTGCTGCTCCTACTGCTCCTACTGCTGCTACTGCTGCTACTACTACTGCTACTGCTGCTGCTACTGCTACTGCTCCTGCTACTGCTGCTACTACTGCTGCTACTGCTACTGCTGCTGCTACTGCTACTTCAGTATAATCAGACAGACTGTGGGTTTTTCACTGAAAATGGGTTTATTTCCCAGTCTCTTTGGCCGTTCTGTCTGCCCTTTTCGCTCTCTTTTTCTCTTCCGTCGTTCTTTTCCCTCGCTCCGTTATTCTTTCTCATTTCCAGAAGGTGAGCACGGGTCCCTGGCCATAATTGTCACTGGTATGATTGACAGCGCTACTCGCCGCCACGAGGGAGGGAGATTATGCAGCTGGCGTGTGTGTGTGTGTGTGCATGTCTGTGTGTCTGTCTTTCTATGCGTCTGTCTTTCTGTGAAACAAGATCTCACGGTTTGACCAATTTGACTTCAGATTCCGACGTTTGACAATGTTTGTCCAAATGTCAAATTTCGAAGTTGCTTCAAATGTCAAATTTCGACGTGTTTTGGACAGCCTGAGTTGCTCCGCTGGTATCGGCAGGGCCTTGTGGCTGGTTAAGTTTAGCCATTAATTCCGAATTGTTAAGGTTTGGGATAGCCCATCAGCCACCACCACCGTTCTAGTGGCCGATTTTGAAGACATCTCCCGACGTCCTGGGGACCTGGACTGATGTCTGATTTCGAAGTGGATCTTGAGTGACCTGGCTGTTCTATGTGTGTGTGTGTGTGTATGTGTGTGTGAGCTTGTGAGCGCGTCCACTGTACTGCTAACAAACACCTCCAGCCAAGGCCTACAGCCAATGATTGATCCGTTTGATAATGCTGATTCTGATGAAAGGAGGGACAGGATGTCATAGTGGTGTTTTTTGCAAGCTAAAAGGGTGCTCTGTGGCAATGTGTTCCCGTAAAGTGGAGGGAGAACATTGACTGTCAGATATGTGTTGTCTTAGTGTTTGGCCCACCGAGTCGTGAGCGCACACACACACACGCCCTGCGGAGTGTCATTTTCTAATTGCACTGAACGAGGGATGAAAGAACACACACAGCCTAGGAAGGTTCCTCTAATCCCCAACAGAACGAGAGACCGGGCAACACCTGGGGGCTCATCTACACTACCCTGTAAATGGAATGTCTGTTGTGGAGAGCATGGCCTTCCCAGGGCTGAGGGAGAGGGTGTACTTGTCATTTCTCCTCCACATAATACACTACTGCGGTGGTGGAGGCATATCTGTGTGGGCTTTGGGATGTTCTTTGTGGCGATTTCACCTCAAGTTTAAAACTCTCAAATACAACTCTTTAGCTTTTGAAAGAGTTTAGAAATATCCGTGTTACTTTCTTCATCCCCGGGTTGATCTCGCAGTGGTCAACTTTAGGAGGAAGTCCTTTTATTTGGTCAACATGTACGCCCTTGAGGATGCGGTGGTAATGTTGATGGTCTAGGCAGAATGGCCCACAGCTGAAAGTCTATTCTGTACAGTGGAATACAAGGCTGCTACTGTAGTCCTCTGGAGACCTAATGCCTTGTTATACCAGTCAGGTGGTGTTATGTTGTTGTCTGATAGGATGGCCCAGATTTTTGTTTCCTCATGTCTCCCTATGGAAATTTACTCTTGCACACGCATAGTCTCATTTGCATCTCTCTCTCTCTCTCTCTCTCTCTCTCTCTCTCTCTCTCGCTCTCTCGCTCTCTCTCTCTCTCGCTCTCTCGCTCTCTCTCTCTCTCGCTCTCTCGCTCTCTCGCTCTCTCGCTCTCTCGCTCTCTCGCTCTCTCGCTCTCTGGCTCTCTCTCTCTCATGCTCTCTCGCTCGCTCTCTGGCTCGCTCTCTCTCATGCTCTCTCTCATGCTCTCTCTCTCGTTATCCAATATGCTGTTTGGTTTGGTAGCTCATCCACTGAGGAGGGATTTTCAAAGGCGAAAGCAGCCATGAGTCTTTGTGATCCATCCTCTGTTGTTGGGTTCAAGGCAGTGATTCAGATTTTCTCCTACTCTCCAAGCCGCTCATCGACAACAGCGCTGGTTTCGACTATGAGAACAGAGAACAGCAGGCATATGTATTCTACAGCGTGTTAAGAGGAGTCTACAGTTTGCTGTATGGAGGGTTATTGTCAAGCAGAAGCTCAGTTCGCTAATAGAAAACGACTACCTTTCTCTACTGAGAGAAACGGGACAAATTTTCTTTCAGAAGACAGAACAGTTGTTCTCCCCTCAGAGCTGTTTGAAACCAGCTCGACATTGACGTAGTTCTCGTCTTAATAAGGTCTGGATTTACACGGGGTCCTTAAGCAAATATATATGTGAAATTGGTATTTGATGTTTGACCGGGGGAGTTTGTTTTTCCCTTCCACTTCTATGAAGTTCACCACCTAAGGGACATGTTTTTATAGACAGGAGAAGTCTACGCTATTGAATTTGAACTTCAGGCTCTCAAATCCTAAGGCTTCTTATTTCACACTCATTACTTCTTCATTTCATCTCTCGCTCTCTACCTCTTTCTCTCTTTCTCTCTCTCAGCCTCAGCAAATGGAGGGACTTTAATGTCAGGCTTGTTGGAATGTTTGTCACAATGTTTGTCACAAGCATCCAGATTGGATTTGGGTCACTTTTCTGGAGCTTTTTGACAGTGTCAGGTCCACTGACAGTGAAGGTCATTAACACAGTGCCTTGTGAGGACCTGTCTCCTCCCTGTCTCCTCCCTGTCTCCTCCCTGTCTCCTCCCTGTCTCCTCCCTGTCTCCTCCCTCCTCCTTGTCTCCTCCCTGTCTCCTCCCTGTCTCCACAAACCACTGATGTGATGGCGAGAGCAACTCACAATACAGCGTGCTGAGTGCACAAGCACAACAATGATTTAAAGGGATGGGCTGGATGAACTGTAGGTTTTGACCACGGTAAATACAGTGGGGACACTCTCTCACTTTGGATTTATCCCTTTAGAGCAGGGGTGTCAAACTCAAATACCCAGTGGGCCAAAATGTAAAACCTGAACAAAGTCGCGGGCCAACATTGAACAAATTAACCTTTTAATATGGACCCAAACAAGTTTTGCTTTAACATTGAATATGGAACAAGCATCGCTTATTACCATACAATATATAATTTAATAGTGGAGACATGCAAAATCGAATTTCAAATGAAAAAACACATCAATGGCATTAATTTATTAAATAAATAAAATTTAAATAAAAATCGTATGCCTCTTTTCTATTTGCAGCCTTCTGATTTAAATACCAAAATAAACTTTTTTTTACTTTTTCCACTGGCTAATAATTTTACAAATAAAATGATAATAAATCAATCAACCATTCAAGCCCATGCCTTGTAGCAAGAAAAAGTGCACAAAGAAAACGTTAATTATTGCACACTGATCTAATCTTTTTCACGAACTCTCCCTCATTAAAGGGCCGGGCTGATTTTGCGATCTCTGCTGCCACTATATAACTAGCCTTTACAGCAGCCTCACTTTGTGATGTGGCTTTTTGAACATATTCTGTTGTGAAACCAAACTTCTTTTCATCTCCTCTACTTTCTGGCTCCTTTGAGTCATGTACAGGTCCTTGTATTTTTCATGGTGTTTCGTTTCATAGTGTCGTTGTACTCCTTACTTACAGCCACGTTGACTCCACAAACAAGACAAACAGGTTTGTCTTTTACATATGTAAACAGACATTCTGCCTCCCACTTGTCCAGAAAGCTCCTGTTTTCTGCCTTTCTTTTCGCCATTTTTGGGAAGGGATAGCGCGCTGACAGTTGTAGCGTCTATGTTGCTATGACTAGAGAGGGCATTTCTGGGTCCTGTCCTGATTGGCGCGCGAAAACAACAGCAGAGCATTATGGGATTCGTAGTATTAGCGGTGAATGCGCTAGTAGTAATTTGGTATTGTCTCGCGGGCCAAATATAATTACCCCGCGGGCCAAATTTGGCCCGCGGGCCAGAGTTTGACACCCATGCTTTAGAGGGATGGGTTGGTGGATTTAGTGTCCTGGCCAGGGCGAACACAGCAAAAACTCCTTAGTTCTGGACTGAATGGATTTGCATTGTTCTAGCTGTGGTGAACATGAGAAAGCCATATACTTCTGTTTGAAGAGAAATGCAGTCTATAGCTTTGAGTGAAATGAAAACATCTTTCCATTCAAACGGTCGAGTTCGACTCGACCAGGTTCTATAGAAGCCATATTTCACCCATTCTTTAAAAGCATAGCAGTGTATAGAAACCTTGATGAATTCTGTTTTCCTAAAGGACTAGAAAGGAGTAGATGGCTTGTAAAGAAAGTCAAACTGATTCGGTGATTAACGGAGTCACACGATACAGGAAGTACTTGTGGACCAAATGGAGGTCAAAAGTCGTCACAAAATACATTCTTGTTGACATGCTCGTCTTTTGCGACGACTAACTTGAGCTCGGTGAGGTTTTTATTCGATCCAAACTTTCTAGCACGCAGTTAGTTTGACTATGTGAGTTTGAGTGTGTTTGACTGCCAGTGCATGCATCTGTGTCCCCATTCTTTTCTCACCTAAAGCCATGCTCTGCCACACCTCCCTCTTGTCCTTGTCTCCACACAACAACAACAGCCTTTTTGACAGGCTCCCCTTACAAATGATTTGATTCCTTCTGTCGCCATTGACAACCCCTGTGACACACACACACACACACACACACACACACACACACACACACACACACACACACACACACACACACACTGAAGCGCTTATGGCATTTTGATGTATGGTGATTTCTTCCCCCTTCCCAGACCACTTAATTGGTTGTTAGTGCCAGGCTGGAAGGCGGAAGTCGTATGACCTTTGACCCATAACACGTTGTAGCATTGTACTTAATCACTTCCTGTCTGTGTGTTACCATAGGGTCAGGCTGCTGTGTATGATGGTGATGGTTCAACCACCGGCATTACTCTTCAGGGGCTTCCAGGAACCGTGCTTTGGTCTAAACGGCCGTTTAGATTAGATGACGTTCGATATCAGACTTCTCCTGGCTCGTGTGTTCAGTTGCCTGCTATAGTTCATGTATGCTGTCCATAGCAGTGTTTGGTTGGATCTTCTCTTTTTAAGTTGTTTCTAAAGAGGCGATTTGTAATGCACTTCCTGTGTTGATAGTTTGTAGAACTTTGGTCATAGTTATTGTTGTTTCAAAAGCGAGGGCCATTTTTAACCTTGTTACGGTCAGCTTCCTGTAAAGGCCTGATGTAGGCTAGTCGAGTCGAGATGGGGACTCGAAAATAGCAACGGAAACAGGATGTAAACAGCAACAAAGACGGTGCAACCCAACCCAGGCCCTTTCAATAATGTATCCCTGGTTGTGTACACAGGGGAGAAGTTATCACCGTTTCAGAGAGGAAGCCTAGTGTTCACCCCTGTCAAAACACACACACACACACACACACACACACACACACACACACACACACACTAACAATTCACAGCAGTGTGTTTTGCATAAATTTAAAACTGAAAGCGCTAATATGCTAATAACGTCCTATTCTCCGTCTCCAACAACCAAAACAAAATGTTTGAAAGGTTTGAATTCACATTCCAACTTACCAAATAGACAACAGGAAGCTACTTCAAATCCTGCCAGACCATTCGGTTTGCCCATTAACTGTCAGGACACTAATCCAATCAAATCAAATGTATTTATATAGCCCTTTTTACATCAGCCGATGTCACAAAGTGCTGTACAGAAACCCAGCCTAAAACCCCAAACAGCAAACAATGCAGGTGTAGAAGCACGGTGGCTAGGAAAAACTCCCTAGAAAGGCCAAAACCTAGGAAGAAACCTAGAGAGGAACCAGGCTATGAGGGGTGGCCAATCCTCTTCTGGCTGTGCCGGGTGGACATTATAACAGGACATGGCCAAGATGTTCAAATGTTCATAAATGACCAGCATGGTCAAATAATAATCACAGTAGTTGTCGAGGGTGCAACAGGTCAGCACCTCAGGAGTAAATGTCAGTTGGCTTTTCATAGCCGATCATTCAGAGTATCTCTACCGCTCCTGCTGTCTCTAGAGAGTTGAAAACAGCAGGTTCTGGGACAGGTAGCACGTCCGGTGAACAGGTCATAGCCGCAGGCAGAACAGTTGAAGCTAGAGCAGCAGCACGGCCAGGTGGACTGGGGACAGCAAGGAGCCATCATGCCAGGTAGTCCTGAGGCATGGTCCTAGGGCTCAGGTCCTCCGAGAGAGAGAGAGAAAGAAAGAGAGAATTAGAGAGAGCATACTTAAATTCACACAGGACACCGGATAAGACAGGAGAAGTACTCCAGATAAAACAGACTGACCCTAGCCCCCCGACACATAAACTACTGCAGCATAAATACTGGAGGCTGAGACAGGAGGGGTCAGGAGACACTGTGGCCCCATCCGATGATACCCCCGGACAGGGCCAAACAGGCAGGATATAACCCCACCCACTTTGCCAAAGCACAGCCCCCACACCACTAGAGGAATACCTTCAACCACAAACTTACCATCCTGAGACAAGGCCGAGTATAGCCCACAAAGATCTCCGCCACGGCACAACCCAAGGGGTGTGCCAACCCAGACAGGAATATCACGTCAGTGACTCAACCCACTCAAGTGACACACCCCTCCTAGGGACGGCATGGAAGGGCACCAGTAAGCCAGTGACTCAGCCCCTGTAATAGGGTTAGAGGCAGAGAATCCCAGTGGAGAGAGGGGAACCGGCCAGGCAGAGACAGCAAGGGCGGTTCGTTGCTCCAGAGCCTTTCCGTTCACCTTCACACTCCTGGGCCAGACTACACTCAATCATATGACCTACTGAAGAGATGAGTCTTCAGTAAAGACTTAAAGGTTGAGACCGAGTCTGCGTCTCTCACATGGGTAGGCAGACCATTCCATAAAAATGGAGCTCTATAGGAGAAAGCCCTGCCTCCAGCTGTTTGCTTAGAAATTCTAGGGACAATTAGGAGGCCTGCGTCTTGTGACCGTAGCATACGTGTAGGTATGTACGGCAGGACCAAATCGGAAAGATAGGTAGGAGCAAGCCCATGTAATGCTTTGTAGGTTAGCAGTAAAACCTTGAAATCAGCCCTTGCCTTAACAGGAAGCCAGTGTAGGGAGGCTAGCACTGGAGTAATATGATAAAAAAATGTGGTTCTAGTCAGGATTCTAGCAGCCGTATTCAGCACTAACTGAAGTTTATTTAGTGCTTTATCAGGGTAGCCGGAAAGTAGAGCTTTGCAGTAGTCTAACCTAGAAGTAACAAAAGCATGGATTAATTTTTCTGCATCATTTTGGACAGAAAGTTTCAGATTTTTGCAATGTTACGTAGATGGAAAAAAGCTGTCCTTGAAACAGTCTTGATATGTTCGTCAAAAGAGAGATCAGGGTCCAGAGTAACGCCGAGGTCCTTCACAGTTTTATTTGAGACGACTGTACAACCATCAAGATGAATTGTCAGATCCAACAGAAGATCTCTTTGTTTCTTGGGACCTAGAACAAGCATCTCTGTATTGTCCGAGTTTAAAAGTAGAAGGTCCTGGACAAAATGCACTTTCTGTTGTGTTTCCAGTGCAGAACTGTGTGCTAATGTAGCTCTCAATGCAACACTGTAAACTCTGTGCAGACAAAACACTGGAAATTGTCCATTGAACATGGTTTTCAGTCAAGGACTAGGTTTAATCGGTGTCCGGGAAACTGGCCTCGTGTCTTTACACCTTACCCGCAGCTGCATTACAGGAAGTCTTGGACATATTTAACATGGCTGTGACTCACACTCTCACTCTCACACACCCTCTCTATCTTCTCTCTCTCACTCTCTCTTTCTTTCTCTTTCTCTTTCTCTTTCTCTTTCTCTTTCTCTCTCTCTCTCTCTCTCTCTAAGAGGGGATGGCACCCTGTGACCCAGTTTAGCGTTTTTAAATTTGATGGTGATGGGAAATGATAGTGTGTGTGCTTGCATGCGTGTGTGTGTGTGTTCAGAGAGGAATCTCTAGTGAGGCTAGGCTACATTATCACAGGCCAATGCCTCCCTCCATGTCTTGACTGCCTGTCTTATTCATACAATCCTATTGGATAACACCCACCAGTCTATTCCTCCATTAATAACACCACTATCATCTCACCAGTTCACTGACCCAGCACCATTCACTATCATCTCACCAGTTCACTGACCCAGCACCATTCACTATCATCTCACCAGTTCACTGACCCAGCACCATTCACTATCATCTCACCAGTTCACTGTCCCAGCACCATTCACTATCATCTCACCAGTTCACTGTCCCAGCACCATTCACTATCATCTCACCAGTTCACTGTCCCAGCACCATTCACTATCATCTCACCAGTTCACTGACCCAGCACCATTCACTATCATCTCACCAGTTCACTGTCCCAGCACCATTCACTATCATCTCACCAGTTCACTGTCCCAGCACCATTCACTATCATCTCACCAGTTCACTGTCCCAGCACCATTCACTATCATCTCACCAGTTCACTGTCCCAGCACCATTCACTATCATCTCACCAGTTCACTGACCCAGCACCATTCACTATCATCTCACCAGTTCACTGTCCCAGCACCATTCACTATCATCTCACCAGTTCACTAACCCAGCACCATTCACTATCATCTCACCAGTTCACTGTCCCAGCACCATTCACTATCATCTCACCAGTTCACTGTCCCAGCACCATTCACTATCATCTCACCAGTTCACTGACCCAGCACCATTCACTATCATCTCACCAGTTCACTGTCCCAGCACCATTCACTATCATCTCACCAGTTCACTGTCCCAGCACCATTCACCATCATCTCACCAGTTCACTGTCCCAGCACCATTCACTATCATCTCACCAGTTCACTGTCCCAGCACCATTCACTATCATCTCACCAGTTCACTGACCCAGCACCATTCACTATCATCTCACCAGTTCACTGACCCAGCACCATTCACTATCATCTCACCAGTTCACTGACCCAGCACCATTCACTATCATCTCACCAGTTCACTGACCCAGCACCATTCACTATCATCTCACCAGTTCACTGACCCAGCACCATTCACTATCATCTCACCAGTTCACTGACCCAGCACCATTCACTATCATCTCACCAGTTCACTGACCCAGCACCATTCACTATCATCTCACCAGTTCACTGACCCAGCACCATTCACTATAATCTCACCAGTTCCCTGTCCCAGCACCATTCACTATCATCTCACCAGTTCCCTGTCCCAGCACCATTCACCATCATCTGTCACATCGGCCAGGCTTATCCCCAGATGCCCATGCCTTACTATCCCCCCTCTGACTGGAAGCTGGTTTATCTGAACAGGGTAGAGAAGGCTGAAGATGAACTGATCTGCTGAAATACAGCTCCAAGCTTAAAAGCTGACGTTGTTGCCGGTAATGTCTGGTCAGGACCTGCCTTACAACAGGCCTACAAACCCTCGGTCCAGCCTTTCTCAGCCTATTGCGGACAGTCTGAGCACTGATGGAGGGATTGTGCGTTCCTAGTGTAACTCGGGCAGTTGTTGTTGCCATCCTGTACCTGTCCCGCAGGTGTGATGTTAAGATGTACCAATCCTGTGCAGGTGTTGTTACACGTGGTCTGCCACTGCGAGGACGATCAGCTGTCCGTCCTGTCTCCCTGTAGCGCTGTCTTAGGCGTCTCACAGTACGGACATTGCAATGTATTGCCCTGGCCACATTTGCAGTCCTCATGCCTCCTTGCAGCATGCCTAAGGCACGTTCACACAGATGAGCAGGGACACTAGGCATCTTTCTTTTGGTGTTATTCAGTCAGTAGAAAGGCCTCATTAGTGTCCTAAGTTTTCAGAACTGTGACCTTAATTGCCTACCGTCTGTAAGCTGTTAGTGTCTTAACGACCGTTCCATGTTCATTAATTGTTTATGGTTCATTGAACAAGCATGGGAAACGGTGTTTAAACCCTTTACAATGAAGATCTGTGAAGTTATTTGGATTTTTAGAAATTCTTTTTGAACGACAGGGTTCTGAAAAAGGGATGTTCCTTTTTTTGCTGAGTTTTTTACCCATCTTAATCTTTTCTTTTTATTGGCCAGTCTGAGATATGGCTTTTTCTTCGCAACTCTGCCTAGAAGGCCAGCATCCCGGAGTCACCTCTTCACTGTTGACGTTGAGACTGGTGTTTTGCTGGTACTGTTTAATGAAGCTGCCAGTTGAGGACTTGTGAGGTGTCTGTTTCTCAAACTAGACACTCTAATGTACTTGTCCTCTTGCTCAGTTGTGCACCGGGGCCTCCCACTCCTCTTTCTATTCTGGTTAGAGCCAATTTGCGCTGTTCTGTGAAGGGAGTAGTACACAGTGTTGTATGAGATCTTCAGTTTCTTGGCCATTTCTCGCCTTCATTTCTCAGAACAAGAATAGACTGACGAGTTTCAGAAGAAAGTTCTTTGTTTCTGGCCATTTTGAGCCTGTAATCGAACCCACAAATGCTGATGTTCCAAATACTCAATTGTCTAAAGAAGGCCAGTTTTATTGCTTCTTTAATCAGCACAACAGTTTTCAGCTGTGCTAACATAATTGCAAAATGGTTTTCTAATGATCAATTAGCCTTTTAAAATGATAAACTTGGATTAGTTAACACAACGTGTCATTGGAACACCGGAGTGATAGTTGCTGATAATGGGCCTCTGTACGCCTATGTAGATAACTCTGCCGTTTCCAGCTACAATAGTCATTTACAACATTAACAATGTCTACACTGTATTTCTGATCAATTTCATGTTATTTTAAATAGACAAAGAAATGTGATTTTCTTTAAAAAAACAAGGACATTTCTAAGTGACCCCAAACTTTTGAACGGTAGTGTATATATTCTGACAACCCTTGTGGGAGTCCCTTTGCTCTCTTTCTTTCTCTCCATCTCTCTGTCCCCCCTCCCTCTCTTTCTCTCTCTCTCTCTCCCTCCTATCTCTCCCCTGCTCTCTCACTCCCCCTCTCCTTCTCTTCCCTTCCCCCCCTCCTTTCCTCCCTCTCTCTCTCTCTCTGTCAAATGATATGACACACCAGCAGTGTTGAACACAGATTGGGGCTTCTGTCCTCTACAGTCATTAGCAAAAAGAGACAACACACAAACAAACATTTAGTTAGGAATAATGGAAGGAAAGGGAATAATTACAGTTGTACAATACCAGATGAAATGCCTTTATTTATTCCTTTCTGGTTAATTTGATCTATTTGTCACCAGTGGATAGTGTGTGTAGTGTTTATAACACTGTAGGACAGAGCGGTGGCAGGGTGGCTATTGGGAAGACGTTTATCTGTCGTTTGCACATGGGGAGGACTATTTTGACTATGAAGCTGCCTGTTACTTCCTGTGTGTGGAATTGTCCAATAAAGTATGTTTAATGCTGCAGGAATGGGTTTGGAAGTCAGACACACACACACACACACACACACACACACACACACACACACACACACACACACACACACACACACACACACACACACACACACACACACACACACATTTAGATATACACATGCAAGCGCATATACACATACACACACACAGCATTACATTTGTTTTGAAATGCACATATGGTCTCCACATTTCTCCCATCATTACCCAAAATGCACGTCTGTGCTGTTTCACTGCATAATCTAGAAGATTCCCTCAAGGCTAGGAGGCCCATGGATTGAATATGAAAATAATGACCTAGACCAGAGATCCACCAAGGCACCAAATATGTCCATGCCAGATAAAATGAATCGCTTTCAGGCTGACACACACACACACATACATTCACACACACACACTTGGGCTGAAATCCTGCTTTAATTACCGTTCATAAATAATCTGGGCTTTTCAAAAGTTGTTTAAAAAGAACATTCTGGATAATCCGGAACATTCTAGTAGTGCCCAGAAACTCAACACGCATATTGAGTAAGGTAATAGGTTTCATATAGAGTGAAGAAATAAGAAAATGGAGAGTTTTATATAGTGAGCCAAAAAGACATAGGTGTATGTCCAAAAAGTATGTAGCTAGCAAGTTTACTTGTTCGCGACAGTAGTTGCCTTGGTAACCAAACAGACTTGCTAGATTAGTTTACCAAACCATCAGTCCAAGCTTGCTATTATGAAAATCGAATTCAACAATGCCAATAATGTTTTCAATTCGACTTGAATTGAAAAATTAACTATAGCCATTGAATTCTAACATGCAAATATACTGTGGGTTATAGGGAAATAATGCACGCTCTGGAATGCCCTTCAAGCCAATTAGAAACAAGTATTCAACAATGCCATGGTATAAATCTCGGTAGACATGGGACAAAAGGGGTTTAGAATGTAGGGGGACCCACCTGGGCCAAGTCCTGGTCTATTTGATGAGTGGGTTATAATGAGGACAACATGAAGGAGGGATCAAATGAGGATGTCTCGATGCCATTGGGGTCTCTTTCTTTCTTCTCCGCTTTGGAAGAGATTGTGGCCCTCCATCATTCCATCACTCTGTAGAGGAGACGACGGGAGACCTGCATTCTCCACTCCTCTCCCGATACATCCCCACACCCAGGAAGGAAAGGGGGGGGGTCATGTATAATATCCTGCCTTTATCCACTTGAATCTGTTTCTGACTAAAGCCCATAAAGAGCTAAGTCATTTAATAGAGAAAGAGGTTCTGTCGTGGAGCCTCAGTCCCTGATCCACCTCCTCACTCACCCCTAAACTGGTGAAGGTATCAGGGAGAGAGAGTGTTGACACTGAGCCCCCATCCTATCAGGGAGAGAGAGTGTTGACACTGAGCCCCCGTCCTATCAGGAAGAGAGCGTTGACACTGAGCCCCCGTCCGATCACGGAGGGCGCCGCTCGCCCCCGTCCTATCAGGAGAGGATGACACTGGGCCCGTCTATCAGGGAGGAGGGAGTCACCTGCAGCCCCCGTCCTATCAGGGAGAGAGAGTGTTGACACTGAGCCCCCCGCCCGTCAGGGAGAGAGAGTGTTGACACTGAGCCCCCGTCCTATCAGGGAGAGAGAGTGTTGACACTGAGCTCCTGTCCTATCAGGGAGAGAAGTGTCCACATTGAGCCCCCATCCTATCAGGGAGAAAAGTGTCCACATTGAGCCCCCACCCCATCAGGGAGAGAGAGTGTTGACACTGAGCCCCCGCTGATTCAGGGAGAGAGAGCTGTCACATTCAGCTCCCTCATCCTGATCAGGACAGAGAGCTGTCCACACTGAGCCCCCGCTCATCAGGCAGAATAGAGTGTTGACACTGAGCCCCCTTATCAGGCAGATAAAGTGTCAGACCTCAGCCCCCTTGATCAGGGGACAGAGAGTGTCGACACCTCAGCTCCCTATCAGGGAGAGAGAGTGTTGACACTGAGCCCCCATCCTATCAGGGAGAGAGAGTGTTGACACTGAGCCCCCGTCCTATCAGGGAGAGAGAGTGTTGACACTGAGCCCCCGTCCTATCAGGGAGAGAGAGTGTTGACATTGAGCCCCCATCCTATCAGGGAGAGAGAGTGTTGACATTGAGCCCCCATCCTATCAGGGAGAGAGAGTGTTGACACTGAGCCCCCGTCCTATCAGGGAGAGAGAGTGTTGACATTGAGCCCCCATCCTATCAGGGAGAGAGAGTGTTGACATTGAGCCCCCGTCCTATCAGGGAGAGAGAGTGTTGACACTGAGCCCCCGTCCAGCCCAACAGTGTCTGATATCAGAGCTGTAGGCTGCATGACATGCAGCTCACCCGAGCTGCTCCACCACCACAACCACCTCCTGGCTCTTGATTTCAGCCCGTCCCTGTTCCTCTTAGCTCCGCTCTTCCCTCCACAGCCTCCCTTGATCTCGCACCTGGTTGTTGAATCATCTAGACCACGTTGACAAAGTGCATAATGGTATTTTGATTCGTTCGTTTGCTAGGCACATTGGCCCCTTGACTCTGATCTCCACACGGACAGAGGAAGTGGTAGAGGAAAGCATCGGAGCCATGTTTGGCATCCCACGTTGTTGATTATACTTCTGCATATGCTTTAAACATAGAAATATAATTAGTAGAATGGTAAAAGCCCCATCAGACCACGCGTACTGATGAATGGGGATGGCAGGTCTAGTAATTCTATTATATGGCTTCGACCAGGGCTGATGCTGCTAACTTTGTGGGAAACAGAGGTTGACATGAAGACTATAGCCTTTAAAGCTACTGTTTTAAAAGGTTTCAAACAAACAATGACTTACTAGGTCTGTTGTTAATGTTTGGTCAGTCATGTGTACGGATGGTGTAACAGCTTTGACATGCAACTCCCATTGGCTTAAAGGGCAACTCCGCCACTTTTCAACCTCATATTCATTATCTCCAGCACCATACCAGTGTCTACATGTGAAAACGCTGCGTTTCTATGATCTGTGGTTAAAAAGAGAAAACTCCTAAAAATGCTTCTCTGTGACATCACGAGGTGCGATTTAAAAGTAAGAAAAACAGCAACGTTTCTGGCCAGTGGGCATCACTGCCAATCTCATTGAAATTATTTGGGATGTCATCGGGTAGAACTTTTTAACTTTTCCCCTACAAAATGTAGAAATGCACCGTTTTTACACTGGTGTTGAGCTGGAGATAATGAAAATGAAGTTGAAAAGTGTTGGAAATACCCTTTAGCGCCAAGGTCATATTGACACAGTGCAGAGATAGTTATGAGCCACACACACACTCGGGGAGAGGAAAGCACATTGCTGCAGTGCAGTTGTGATGAGCCCTCTGGTTGAAGGGAGTTCAACTCAGCGTTCTGTCTCTCTAAGTCACTTTAACTATCTAAAATGTGTCTGACGTTTTGGCATGAATAAGGCCTTAACATTTGGATGACAGTGGTTTGAAAAGGTCTTAGCTGGCAGAAGATAGACGGAGAGGGCAGCCTCGTGGCGGAGGAGAGAATGAGAGGGCAAGTGTTTCTATGATTACATGAGTCGTAAAGTTGAATTAATGCCCCCTGGAATTTTGGTTTGTTTGTTTTGTTTGTGTGTGCATAATGTGTACTTGTTGGTTAGGCAATATTATAAACTGGGTGGTTCGAGCCCTCAATGCTGATTGGCTGACAGGCGTGGTATATCCAACTGTATACCACGGGTATGACGAAACATTTATTTTTACTGTTATAATTACATTGGTAACCAGTTTATAATAGCAATAAGGAACCTCGGGGGTTTGTTGTATATGGCAAATATACCACGACTAAGGGCAGTATCCAGGCACTCCACGTTGCGTCGGGCTTAAGAACAGCCCTTAGCCATGGTATATTGGCCATATACCACACCTCCTCAGGCCTTATTGCTTAAATATACACTGAGTGAACAAAACATTAAGAACACCTGCTCTTTCCATGTGAATCCAGGTGAAATCTATGATCCATTATTGAAGGATTTTTAAGCCTTGAGACAAATGAGATATGGATTGTGTATGTGTGTCGTTGGGCAAGACAAGATTTAAGTGCCTTTGAACGGGGTATGGTAGTAGGCATTTTTCACGCTCAGTTTCCTGTCTGTATCAAGAATGGTCCACCACCAAAAGGACATCCAGCCAACTTGACACACTTGTGGGAAGCATTGGAGTCAACATGGGCCAGCATCCCTGTGGAACCCTTTCAACACCTTGTAGAGTCCATAACCCGACGAATTGAGTCTGTTCTGAGAGCAAAATGGAGTGCAACTCAATATTAAGTGTTCCTAATGTTTTGTACACTCAGTGTCGGGACAGCTGTACAAACAAGTGGTTTTGAAGTGTTTGAACTTGTGGTTTGTCTGCACCTGGGTGCCTTTTTGCAGCACTGCAGGCTTTGTGATACAGTCCCTTACGTATGGTGTCACCGTAGACATCAAAGTCATATTTTGTCAAAAAAATGACTATGAAATGATACATTCCTTTTTTCTTGTCTTTCTGTTTCTCTTAATTTTTTCTGTCTCTGTCACTCTCTCTCTATCTGTCTCTCTCTCTCTCGCTCTCTCTTGCTCTCTCTTTCTGACGCTCTCTCTCTCTCTGACGCTCTCTCTCTCTCTGACGCTCTCTCTCTCTCTCTGTCGTTCTCTCTCTCTCTCTGTCGCTCTCTCTCTCTCTCTGTCGCTCTCTCTCTCTGTCGCTCTCTCTCTCTGTCGCTCTCTCTCTCTCTCTGTCTCTCTCTCTCTCTCTCTCGCTCTCTCTCTCTCTCTGTCGCTCTGTCTCTCTCTGTCGCTCTCTGTCTGTCTCTGTGTCTCTCTCTCTATGTATCTATCTGTAATTGTGTAATCAGTGACGCTGCTCATTCCAATCGGGTCAAATCTTAGTGGGAAGCCTTCCTCCGAATCGAATGATTACTCAGAATCTAATCCCGGCGACTTTCCAGACCTTGAGAGGGAAGCCAGGCGGAATGCAAACGGTTCCTCCTGTCGATACCAATGACCTGCACCAGCAGCCTTCAACAGTGTGTGTGTGCCTTAAATCCTCTCTCTCTCCAAGGGGTGTACGAGGAAGCTACGTGCTCCTGCTCTTTAAAAGCCTAGCTTTGATTTCAGAGTCAAAGGTGACCTTTTGAGACCACGCTCTCCAGAATGACTTTGCTCTTCTTGGTGAGGCTTAAGTTGACAAACAAAAGGTGCAATGGGTCCAAAAGATGTCTCATAAAGCTTACTTCCTTTTAGATTGCTTGAATTCTTTTCTCTGCATCGGGCATAGCGTACACAGATGTTTCGGCTTTGCAGCCTTCTTCAGTGTGAAGCTTAAATTGGACCATGAAGTATATTAAATGTGCTTTAGAGAGGCGTGCGTGACCTTTGCAAACGTACAGTACTTTTTTTTGTTTATTATACAACGAGTGGGTCTAATCCTGAATGCCGATTGGTTTAAACCGCATTCCAGCTGATATCTATGACATTAAAATGACTTTTCACTCTGTCCCACGTTTTTAATACAGGCTCCAGACGGCCTCTATGGGTAATGATAGTGGACCCGACACTCTTGCTTCTCTGAAACGTCTGTGTTTAGTATAGTGTCTGCATGAAGACACAAGCGATATTGAGTATACAATGCAAGCCAAGCACACACACACACACACACACACACACACACACTGCAAACCTATACAAATGGAAAGTGCTTGATTAGTCACTTGCAAAGTTATGATTCTTCATTTCAAAATGGCTAGTCTAGACACCAAGCCCTCCTTGAAGTGAGGCCATTGAAAGCAGTTATTATTACAAGCTTTTGAAGACTGTGGGTTTGAAAAATGGTTTTGATTGTGTCCTCAAAAATTGGTCAGTATCCCATGGACCCTGTCGTAACCAGAGCACCACATCTGTATTAGAAGTATCATCTTGCCACAAGTAGCATTCTGTTATTATCCTACACATAGCCTAGACAGTTGGGCTTCATTTTAGCAGACGCTCTTATCCAGAGCGACTTACAGTAGTGAGCGCATACATTTTCAAATTGGTCCCCCGCGGGAATCGAACCCACAACCCTGGCGTTGCTTGCGCCATGCTCTACCAACTGAGCCACAGGGGACTAGACTGTAGCGCTAAACGGCAGCGGAAGAAATGGCTGCAGTTTTACCTGCGCCTAACCAATTGTACTATTATGTGTTTTTTGTCGCATTATTTGTAACTTATTTTGTACATAATGTTTCTGCCACCGTATCTTACGGCAAAAAAGAGCTTCTGGATGTCAGGACATTGATCTCTCACCTCGGATTAGACAAAGATTCTTTCTTCAACAAGCAGGACGCACGGGATATACTGCTAACACCTGACAAGGCCAACATCCCCATTATTGGCAAGAGAAAGAGACGCAGGTACAGAGGACACAGGGATGGGTGCCTCGTAAGGATCCGCATAAGGCGAGTGGGAAAGCGGCCGTTACCGTCAATATTACTCGCCAACGTACAATCATTGGACAATAAATTAGACAAGGTACGATCACGAATATCCTACTAACGGGACATCAAAAACTGTAACTTCAGCTAGCAGGATATACTCTGAACAGGCTAGATAGAACAGCACACTCCGGTAAGACGAGGGGGGCGGTCTGTGCATATTTGTAAACAACAGCTGGTGCACGAAATCTAAGGAAATCTCTAGATTTTGCTCGCCTGAAGTAGAGTATTTTATGATAAACTGTAGACCACACTATTTACCAAGAGTTTTCATCTATACTTTTCGTGGCTGTTTATTTACCACTATAGACCGATGCTGGCGCTAAGACCGCACTCAGTCAGCTGTATAAGGAAATAAGCAAACAGGAAACCGCTCACCCAGAGGCGGCGCTCCTAGTGGCCGGAGACTTTAATGCAGGGAAACTTAAATCAGTTTTACCTAACATGTTAAATGCGCAACCAGAGGGAAAAGAATTCTAGATCACCTGTACTCCACACACAGAGATGCGTTCTGACCACAATTCTATCCTCCTGATTCCTGCTTACAAGCAAAAATGAAAGCAGGAAGCACCAGTGACTCGGTCTAAAAAAGTGGTCAGATGAAGCAGATGCTATCACAGACTGGAACATGTTCCGGGACTCTTCCGATTGCATTGAGGAGTACACCACATCAGTCACTGGCTTTATCAATAAGTGCATCGAGGACGTTGTCCCCACAGTGACTGTACGTACTTACCCCAACCAGAAGCCATGGATTACAGGCAACATTTGCAATGAGCTAAAGGGTAGTGCTGCCACTTTCAAGGTGCGGGATTCTAACATGGAAGCTTATAATAAATCCTGCTATGCCCTGCGACGAACCATCAAACAGGCAAAGCGCCAATACAGGGCTAAGATTGAATCTTACTACACCGGCTCCAACGCTCGTCTTATGTTTTCAGGGCTTGCAAATTAGTACAGACTACAAAGGGAAGCACAGCTGCAAGCTGCCCAGTGACACGAGCCTACCAGATGAGCTAAATCACTTCTATGCTCGCTTTGAGGCATGCAACACTGAAGCATGCATGAGAACATCAGCTGTTACGGACGACTGTGTGACCACGCTCTCTGTAGCCAACGTGAGTAAGACCTTTAAACAGGTCAATATTCACAAGGCCACGGGGCCAGACGGATTACCAGGACGTGTGCCCCGGGCATGTGCTGACCAACTGGCAGGTGTCTTCACTGACATATTCAACATGTCCCTGATTGAGTCTGTAATACCAACATGTTTCAAGCAGACCAACATAGTCCCTGTGCCCAAGAACACAAAGGCAACCTGCCTAAATGACTACCGACCCGTAGCACTCACGTCCGTAGCCATGAAGTGCTTTGAAAGGCTGGTAATGGCTCACATCAACACCATTATCCCAGAAACCCTAGACCCACTCCAATTTGCATACCGCCCAAACAGATCCACAGATGATGCAATCTCTATTGCACTCCACACTGCCCTTTCGCACCTGGACAAAAGGAAAACCTATGTGAGAATGATATTCATTGACTACAGCTCAGCGTTCAACACCATAGTACCCTAAAAGCTCATCACTAAGCTAAGGATCCTGGGACTAAACACCTCCCTCTGCAACTGGATCCTGGACTTCCTGACGGGTCGCCCCCAGGTGGTGAGGGTAGGTAGCAACACATCTGCCACGCTAATTCTCAACATTGGAGCCCCTCTGGGGTGCGTGCTCAGTCCCCTCCTGTGCTCCCTGTTCACCCACGACTGCGTGGCCAGGCACGACTCCAACACCATCATTAAGTTTGCAGATGACACAACAGTGCTAGGCATGATCATTGACAACGATGAGACAGCCTATAGGGAGGTGGTGCCAGAATAACAACCTATCCCGCAACGTAACCAAGACTAAGGAGATGATTGTGGATTACAGGAAAAGGAAGACCGAGCACGCCCCCATTCTCATCGACGGGGCTGTAGTGGAGCAGGTTGAGAGCTTCATGTTCCTTGGTATCCACATCACCAACAAACTAGAATGGTCTAAACACACCAAGACAGTCGTGAAGAGGGCACAACAAAGCCTATTCCCCCTCAGGAAACTAAAAAGATTTGCATGGGTCCTCAGATCCTCAAAAGGTTCTACAGCTGCATCATCGAGAGCATCCTGACTGGTTGCATCACTGCCTGGTACGGCAACTGCTTGGCCTCCGACCGCAAGGCACTACAGAGGGTAGTGCGTACAGCCCAGTACATCACTGGGGCCTCTATACCAGAGGAAGGCCCTAAAAATCGTTAAAGACTCCAGCCATCCTAGTCATAGACTGTTCCCT
>NC_092091.1:68088496-68114137 GCF_045679555.1 Salvelinus alpinus
GACTGTTCCCTCTGTACATCATGGCAAGCAGTACCGGAGCGCCAAGTCTACGACCAAAAGGCTTCTCAACAGCTTTCACCCCCAAATCATAAGACTCCTGAACAGGTAATCAAATGGCTACCCGGACTATTTGCGTTGTGTCTCCCCCAATCCCTCTTTTACGCTGCTGCTACTATCTGTTTATCATATATGCATATTCACTTTAACTATACACTCATGTACATACTACCTCAATTAGCCTGACTAATCGGTACCCCGCACATTGGCTACCCAGACTATCTGCATTGTGTCCCGCCACCCACCACCCGCCAACCCCTCTTTTAAGCTACTGCTACTCTCTGTTTATTATATATGCATAGTCACTTCGACCATACCTACATGTACATACTACCTCAATCAGCCTGACTAACCGGTGCCTGTATATAGCCTCGTTACTGTTATAGCCTCGTTACTGTATATAGCCTTGTTACTGTTATAGCCTCGCTACTGTTATAGCCTCGCTACTGTTATAGCCTCGCTACTGTTATTTTTCACTTTTTACAGTTATTTTTTTCTTTTTCTTATCTATTGTTCACCTAATACCTATTTTTTACTTAAAAATTGCATTGTTGTAAGGTCTACTATGCCTGTTGTATTCGGCGCACGTGACAAATAAACTTTGATTTGAAATGGGTGCATCATTATATGTGTGCCTACACGGGTGTATTAACGCCTGCGGCTGCACAACAGCCCTGACGATCTAAGAGCGTCCAGCGTTCCCTACCTGCAATCAATGGAACCCAGTGGAGTGCTGGTCCGTTACCAGGCATTGCAAATCCATCAAGCCAGTAACTATCGGCAGTAGTAATTACATGCACACTGCCCTGTGTCTATTAGGGATAGGGACTCAGACCATGGCCTGTATCTGATCTAGGATCAGTTCCTCCCTGTCCGTGATGGTATTAATCATGATGTACAGGTGTGGCAAAACTAAAAGGCAAAACTGATCCTAGACCATCACTCGTGCTCCGAGATGCTTGATAAATCCGGGCTCAGAGACTGTGGATTCTCTCTTGTTTTCCCATATGGACCTTAATGAAAGCCACAGTCCTTCTGGGGGGTTGTTCTGTTAGGTTGGAATCAGAGGACACTCGTGAATGTGATCACAATCCACAATGGTTTCTAGGTAACAGAGAAGTCATGTGGTCACACTGAACCGCTACATAGCACAAGGAATGAGGCAATAGACAGCATATACCGTATACTATGTGACTGGTTACCATGCTACATAAAAAACATAACGACTGCTTTACCACTTCCATTGTTACTGTAATCGTATGCCTTCTATAACGTAGACATTATTCAGTAATTGTGGGAACATGTTAATTATTGAATCATCTTGGTCTCTCCGCCCCTCTCGCTCTCCCCCCCTCTCTCTCTGTGTCTCTCTCTCTTGGCCTCTGTGTGTGTTTGCTCTCTTCCTAACTTCCACGGTTGGCAAAATGAGATGCTGGCTTCATGTTCACTCAAGCATGCCATTTTAAAGGGTCAAAGGTGGGTGACAACCATTTCCCTCTCTGCCTCCAACTCCGACAGCATTGGCACAGCACTGTGCATCTAATTGGCTCCACCGTGTATCGAGAACAGCATGTACCAGTAAAACAAACTTCGGGACTGTTTTTGTTTGTAAAGTAAAAGTCTACCTGGTTTATTATGGACAGAATGGCGAGACAATTAAAATGTGATTCGAGCAGCAAACAGCCGCGGTGCCACCGCCCTCCTACAGCCCTATCTGAGCAGCAAACGCTTGTCACAACCAGTTGCCGTCAGAATCGGTTGCTGGAATTTTACCAAGAGCAATTACGCCTCAAAACCCATCTGTTTTACGCCAGAGGAAAGAGCTGTTTTGTCAGCGCTTTCACACTTCATAAAAAAATAATAATTACGCATCCATGTCTGCGCTCGTTGCATCCGTCTCTCTCTCTCTCTCTCTCTCTCTCTCTCTCTCTCTCTCTCTCTCTCTCTCTCTCTCTCTCTCTCTCTCTCTCTCTCTCTCTCTCTCTCTCTCTCTCTCTCTCTCTCTCTCTCTCTCTCTCTCTCTCTCTCTCTCTCTCTCTCTCTCTCTCTCTCTCTCTCTCTCTCTCTCTCTCTCTCTCTCTCTCTCTCTCTCTCTCTCTCTCGGAGTCATTTCAGTGCTTGCGAAAGGGGACGTTCGTTCTCCTCCTGTGTGGTTTTTAATTGAGGGGAAAGCTGCATTCATTGTGGAGGCCGGACGGCGTTTTCTCTCTCCTGTTTTCTTTCTTTTTACTTATCGTCTTGAGCGGATCTCGGCGTTCTCCGTGTTCTGTAGTGCTTCTGAAGTGGCAGGTTTAAGTACGTTATCTGGGAATGAATGACTAAGGAGACTATTGAGCCCCGTCACTTGATTAATGGATGGTATTCATCCACTGTATCGTGAGGAAGGTCAGTGACTGTTCCTGTTTTCTGTCCTGACATCTCCCGCTCTCATTCAATTGTCATCGATCCACACTTGGCTTTTGAATAACCTGACGTGGATGTAATCTAAAATAGAGTTGTCGTCCTCACCACATAAGGACACACAGACACACGCACACACACGCATACCATCCCCAACAAACACACTCTGACTAACACACACACACACAATCCCCAACAAACACACTCTCACTAACACACACACACACACAATCCCCAACAAACACACTCTCACTAACACACACACACACAATCCCCAACAAACACACTCTGACTAACACACACACACACACACAATCCCCAACAAACACACTCTCACTAACACACACACACACACACAATCCCCAACAAACACACTCTCACTAACACACACACACACACACACACAATCCCCAACAAACACACTCTCACTAACACACACACACACACAATCCCCAACAAACACACTCTCACTAACACACACACACACAATCCCCAACAAACACACTCTCACTAACACACACACACACAATCCCCAACAAACACACTCTCACTAACACACACACACACAATCCCCAACAAACACACTCTCACTAACACACACACACCACACAATCCCCAACAAACACACTCTCACTAACACACACACGCATACCATCCCCAACAAACACACTCTCACTAACACACACACGCATACCATCCCCAACAAACACACTCTCACTAACACACACACGCATACCATCCCCAACAAACACACTCTCACTAACACACACACCACACAATCCCCAACAAACACACTCTCACTAACACACACACACGCATACCATCCCCAACAAACACACTCTCACTAACACACACACGCATACCATCCCCAACAAACACACTCTCACTAACACACACACCACACCATCCCCAACAAACACACTCTCACTAACACACACACCACACCATCCCCAACAAACATACTCTCACTAACACACACACACACAATCCCCAACAAACACACTCACTAACACACACACACACACACACAATCCCCAACAAACACACTCTCACTAACACACACACACACACACAATCCCCAACAAACACACTCTCACTAACACACACACACACACACACACAATCCCCAACAAACACACTCTCACTAACACACACACACACACACACACAATCCCCAACAAACACACTCTCACTAACACACACACACACACACAATCCCCAACAAACACACTCTCACTAACACACACACACACACAATCCCCAACAAACACACTCGTGTGTGTGTGTGTGTGTGTGTGTGTGTGTGTGTGTGTGTGTGTGTGTGTGTGTGTGTGTGTGTGTGTGTGTGTGTGTGTGTGTGTGTGTGTGTGTGTGTGTGTGTGTGTGTGTGTGTGTGTGTGTGTGTGTGTGTGTGTGTGTGTGTGTGTGTGCGTGTGTGTGCGTTTATCTTTTTTGTCGTGTTTGTACATGCGTGTGTAGGTGAGTCACTGACTGTGTGGTTGGGATGCTGTGAAGAGACATATCTATCTGCAGTATTAAAGCTGATCTACCCCCCCCCCCCTCCCCAAATAAATAGAAACACTTCACTGCTCTGTCTTTGCCATCTTTAGAATTCAACAAGGTGTCCTTCCACATCACCGTAACGACAATATATCTGTTTCTATTCCAATCTCACCCTAACGAGAGAAACAATTCTTAGTGACAGAGATGAATTAACATGTACTCTGGCTTTAATTGTAAGCCCCACCCCTCTAAAGCAACATCACATGGTGTCATTCCCTCATTCTACGGTGTTTTACATAACCATGGAGATGTAGATAGCCTCGACCCGGAGGCCTCAGAGGAAGAACACTTGACAAATGCTCAAGTATCGCCCAGAAACCACTTTCTCCATGTTAATGATGGATTATAGAGTGTGGACAAATGAGCTAGTCAGACTTGGGACTGCCCTAATTCTCTGGAGAGATATTACACACATAATTCACTGTACTGCAGCGTAGCATACTGGGTATTTTAAAGCATGAATTTTACATTAAAGACGACTAAAAATAGTGGGAGTTTGTTTCTGGTTTGTTCTAGTTCTCTGCAGATATCACACAAATACCTTACTGTACTGTTCCATAACATATTGGAGCATGTTAATCATGACTTTTACATTTAGTCCTATTAGGTGTTTCTCTTGTTAAAGTCTATCTACACTAACTGGGGATTTGTTAATCATGACTTTTTTACGTTTCGACATGCTACTATTGTGGTAGTTTGTCTAAGTCTAGTTTCATCAACGGGCATGAAAAGGTCACAATTCTGTTAGTAGGTTTTAGTAAGGGAACTGGAAGCCACCCAACTGCAGATCAGTCTGTCTGTACAGCGCCAGCCCGGGCGGTGGGTCCCAATGCGATCCTGGCGACCTGTTTGAACAAAGCCTGCAGTGTTGTCACATTGATTGAGGCAGCTCCCCTGAGCACTAAACCCAATTATTGCAGAGTCACGTAAAAAAGAGCTCATTCATTCCCAATGAGTGGCTTTGCAACCCTCTTCAGTCCACTGCAGAGGATTCTACAGAGAGGCTGGTTTCTCCATCAACACGACCCTTATCGTAACATCTGTCCTTAATGACCATGTATCTATAATTAGCCACCATCCAGCTTTATATAGGTCAAGGATCCAACTCGGAGTCGGACAGATATCCTACTAGGCATAGACTTATGGGCCTTGGCGTCTTCACTAGCTGTATAGTAGCCCTATATCTTCCTGTATACAGTAGCAAATCTTTGCCATGTCTGCATGACCACTCGCTCTTGCGATGCGGGACACAGTTCTTAACATGTCCTGAAGGGACTCAACCAACAAACTCCACTTCAGTTGACAAGGAGGAGTAATAGTGGGAGCAAAAAGGGAACTAGCTTTTCTTTAGGGTCCTGCAGTGTATTTCTATCTTATTTTTAGCGTCCCGCGGCTAAAGCTTTAGGCCTCTTAAGGGGTAAGCTAAAGTGCTTCGCTGTACTTCTGTTGCTGTCAGGTTTCTTGGTCTCTCTCTGTGGGAGTTTGGGGACTTTGACGTTTCCATGGAACTTTCCCCTCCCCTGTGCTCTCAAGACACCATTTCAGGGGACCTCTGTGGAGGCGAGACAATGGCCTGTCCTTTCACCCCTGCTCTCACTCACTCTCCTCTCTCTGTGTTTCTATATGTGACGCTCTCACTCTTGTGGTTGACAAGAAGGCATGTTTCCGTGGAACTTTCCCCTCCCCTGTGCTCTCAAGACTCCATTTCAGGGGACCTCTGTGGAGGCGAGACAATTGCCTGTCTCTTCACTTTCACTCCTGCGCTCTTTCTCCTCTCTCTGTGTTTCTGTATGTGACTCTCTTTCTTTCTCTCTCTCGCTCTCCTCTCTCTGTGTTTCTGTATGTGACTCTTTGTGTTTCTGTATGTGACTCTCTTTCTTTCTCGCTCTCCTCTCTCTGTGTTTCTGTATGTGACTCTTTGTGTTTCTGTATGTGACTCTCTCTCTCTCCTCTCTGTGTGTCTGTATCTGACTCGCTCTCTCCTCTCTCTGTGTTTCTGTATCTGACTCTCTCTCTCTCTCTCTGTTTCTGTATGTGACTCTCTCCCTCTCTCTCCTCTCTCTGTGTTTATGTATGTGACTGTGTTTCTGTATGTGACTCTCTCTCTCTCTCTCTCTCCTCTCTGTGTTTGTGACTCTCTCTCTCTCTCTCTCTCTCTCCTCTCTGTGTTTCTGTATCTGACTCTCTCTCTCCTCTCTCTGTGTTTCTGTATCTGACTCTCTCTCTCTCTCTCTCTCTCTCTCTCTCTCTCTCTCTCTCTCTCTCTCGCTCTCTCTCTCTCTCTGTGTGTTTCTGTATGTGACTCTCTCCCTCTCTCTCCTCTCTCTGTTTCTGTATGTGACTCTCTCCCTCTCTCTCCTCTCTTTGTTTCTGTATGTGACTCTCTCTCTCTGTGTTTCTGTATGTGAGTCTCTTTCTCTCCTCTTTCTTTGTTTCTGTATGTGACTCTCTCTCATCTGTGTTTCTGTATGTGACTCTCTCTCCTCTCTTTGTGTTTCTGTATGTGACTCTCTCTCTCCTCTCTTTGTGTTTCTGTATGTGACTCTCTCTCTCTCTCTCTCTCTCTCTCTCTCTCTCTCTCTCTCTCTCTCTCTCTCTCTCTCTCTCTCTCTCTCTCTCTCTCTCTCTCTCTCTCTCTCTCTCTCTCTCTCTCTCTCTCTCTCTCTCTCTCTCTCTCTCTCTCTCTCTCTCTCGGAGTCATTTCAGTGCTTGCGAAAGGGGACGTTCGTTCTCCTCCTGTGTGGTTTTTAATTGAGGGGAAAGCTGCATTCATTGTGGAGGCCGGACGGCGTTTTCTCTCTCCTGTTTTCTTTCTTTTTACTTATCGTCTTGAGCGGATCTCGGCCTTCTCCGTGTTCTGTAGTGCTTCTGAAGTGGCAGGTTTAAGTACGTTATCTGGGAATGAATGACTAAGGAGACTATTGAGCCCCGTCACTTGATTAATGGATGGTATTCATCCACTGTATCGTGAGGAAGGTCAGTGACTGTTCCTGTTTTCTGTCCTGACATCTCCCGCTCTCATTCAATTGTCATCGATCCACACTTGGCTTTTGAATAACCTGACGTGGATGTAATCTAAAATAGAGTTGTCGTCCTCACCACATAAGGACACACAGCACACACACGCACACACACGCATACCATCCCCAACAAACACACTCTGACTAACACACACACACACAATCCCCAACAAACACACTCTCACTAACACACACACACACACAATCCCCAACAAACACACTCTCACTAACACACACACACACAATCCCCAACAAACACACTCTGACTAACACACACACACACACACAATCCCCAACAAACACACTCTCACTAACACACACACACACACACAATCCCCAACAAACACACTCTCACTAACACACACACACACACACACACAATCCCCAACAAACACACTCTCACTAACACACACACACACACAATCCCCAACAAACACACTCTCACTAACACACACACACACAATCCCCAACAAACACACTCTCACTAACACACACACACACAATCCCCAACAAACACACTCTCACTAACACACACACACACAATCCCCAACAAACACACTCTCACTAACACACACACACCACACAATCCCCAACAAACACACTCTCACTAACACACACACGCATACCATCCCCAACAAACACACTCTCACTAACACACACACGCATACCATCCCCAACAAACACACTCTCACTAACACACACACGCATACCATCCCCAACAAACACACTCTCACTAACACACACACCACACAATCCCCAACAAACACACTCTCACTAACACACACACGCATACCATCCCCAACAAACACACTCTCACTAACACACACACGCATACCATCCCCAACAAACACACTCTCACTAACACACACACGCATACCATCCCCAACAAACACACTCTCACTAACACACACACCACACCATCCCCAACAAACACACTCTCACTAACACACACACCACACCATCCCCAACAAACATACTCTCACTAACACACACACACACAATCCCCAACAAACACACTCACTAACACACACACACACACACACAATCCCCAACAAACACACTCTCACTACACACACACACACACACACAATCCCCAACAAACACACTCTCACTAACACACACACACACACACACACAATCCCCAACAAACACACTCTCACTAACACACACACACACACACACACAATCCCCAACAAACACACTCTCACTAACACACACACACACACACAATCCCCAACAAACACACTCTCACTAACACACACACACACACAATCCCCAACAAACACACTCTGTGTGTGTGTGTGTGTGTGTGTGTGTGTGTGTGTGTGTGTGTGTGTGTGTGTGTGTGTGTGTGTGTGTGTGTGTGTGTGTGTGTGTGTGTGTGTGTGTGTGTGTGTGTGTGTGTGTGTGTGTGTGTGTGTGTGTGTGTGTGTGTGTGCGTGTGTGTGCGTTTATCTTTTTTGTCGTGTTTGTACATGCGTGTGTAGGTGAGTCACTGACTGTGTGGTTGGGATGCTGTGAAGAGACATATCTATCTGCAGTATTAAAGCTGATCTACCCCCCCCCCCCCTCCCCAAATAAATAGAAACACTTCACTGCTCTGTCTTTGCCATCTTTAGAATTCAACAAGGTGTCCTTCCACATCACCGTAACGACAATATATCTGTTTCTATTCCAATCTCACCCTAACGAGAGAAACAATTCTTAGTGACAGAGATGAATTAACATGTACTCTGGCTTTAATTGTAAGCCCCACCCCTCTAAAGCAACATCACATGGTGTCATTCCCTCATTCTACGGTGTTTTACATAACCATGGAGATGTAGATAGCCTCGACCCGGAGGCCTCAGAGGAAGAACACTTGACAAATGCTCAAGTATCGCCCAGAAACCACTTTCTCCATGTTAATGATGGATTATAGAGTGTGGACAAATGAGCTAGTCAGACTTGGGACTGCCCTAATTCTCTGGAGAGATATTACACACATAATTCACTGTACTGCAGCGTAGCATACTGGGTATTTTAAAGCATGAATTTTACATTAAAGACGACTAAAAATAGTGGGAGTTTGTTTCTGGTTTGTTCTAGTTCTCTGCAGATATCACACAAATACCTTACTGTACTGTTCCATAACATATTGGAGCATGTTAATCATGACTTTTACATTTAGTCCTATTAGGTGTTTCTCTTGTTAAAGTCTATCTACACTAACTGGGGATTTGTTAATCATGACTTTTTTACGTTTCGACATGCTACTATTGTGGTAGTTTGTCTAAGTCTAGTTTCATCAACGGGCATGAAAAGGTCACAATTCTGTTAGTAGGTTTTAGTAAGGGAACTGGAAGCCACCCAACTGCAGATCAGTCTGTCTGTACAGCGCCAGCCCGGGCGGTGGGTCCCAATGCGATCCTGGCGACCTGTTTGAACAAAGCCTGCAGTGTTGTCACATTGATTGAGGCAGCTCCCCTGAGCACTAAACCCAATTATTGCAGAGTCACGTAAAAAAGAGCTCATTCATTCCCAATGAGTGGCTTTGCAACCCTCTTCAGTCCACTGCAGAGGATTCTACAGAGAGGCTGGTTTCTCCATCAACACGACCCTTATCGTAACATCTGTCCTTAATGACCATGTATCTATAATTAGCCACCATCCAGCTTTATATAGGTCAAGGATCCAACTCGGAGTCGGACAGATATCCTACTAGGCATAGACTTATGGGCCTTGGCGTCTTCACTAGCTGTATAGTAGCCCTATATCTTCCTGTATACAGTAGCAAATCTTTGCCATGTCTGCATGACCACTCGCTCTTGCGATGCGGGACACAGTTCTTAACATGTCCTGAAGGGACTCAACCAACAAACTCCACTTCAGTTGACAAGGAGGAGTAATAGTGGGAGCAAAAAGGGAACTAGCTTTTCTTTAGGGTCCTGCAGTGTATTTCTATCTTATTTTTAGCGTCCCGCGGCTAAAGCTTTAGGCCTCTTAAGGGGTAAGCTAAAGTGCTTCGCTGTACTTCTGTTGCTGTCAGGTTTCTTGGTCTCTCTCTGTGGGAGTTTGGGGACTTTGACGTTTCCATGGAACTTTCCCCTCCCCTGTGCTCTCAAGACGCCATTTCAGGGGACCTCTGTGGAGGCGAGACAATGGCCTGTCCTTTCACCCCTGCTCTCACTCACTCTCCTCTCTCTGTGTTTCTATATGTGACGCTCTCACTCTTGTGGTTGACAAGAAGGCATGTTTCCGTGGAACTTTCCCCTCCCCTGTGCTCTCAAGACTCCATTTCAGGGGACCTCTGTGGAGGCGAGACAATTGCCTGTCTCTTCACTTTCACTCCTGCGCTCTTTCTCCTCTCTCTGTGTTTCTGTATGTGACTCTCTTTCTTTCTCTCTCTCGCTCTCCTCTCTCTGTGTTTCTGTATGTGACTCTTTGTGTTTCTGTATGTGACTCTCTTTCTTTCTCGCTCTCCTCTCTCTGTGTTTCTGTATGTGACTCTTTGTGTTTCTGTATGTGACTCTCTCTCTCTCCTCTCTGTGTGTCTGTATCTGACTCGCTCTCTCCTCTCTCTGTGTTTCTGTATCTGACTCTCTCTCTCTCTCTCTGTTTCTGTATGTGACTCTCTCCCTCTCTCTCCTCTCTCTGTGTTTATGTATGTGACTGTGTTTCTGTATGTGACTCTCTCTCTCTCTCTCTCTCCTCTCTGTGTTTGTGACTCTCTCTCTCTCTCTCTCTCCTCTCTGTGTTTCTGTATCTGACTCTCTCTCTCCTCTCTCTGTGTTTCTGTATCTGACTCTCTCTCTCTCTCTCTCTCTCTCTCTCTCTCTCTCTCTCTCTCTCTCTCTCTCTCTCTCTCTCTCTCTGTGTTTCTGTATGTGACTCTCTCCCTCTCTCTCCTCTCTCTGTTTCTGTATGTGACTCTCTCCCTCTCTCTCCTCTCTTTGTTTCTGTATGTGACTCTCTCTCTCTGTGTTTCTGTATGTGAGTCTCTTTCTCTCCTCTTTCTTTGTTTCTGTATGTGACTCTCTCTCATCTGTGTTTCTGTATGTGACTCTCTCTCCTCTCTTTGTGTTTCTGTATGTGACTCTCTCTCTCCTCTCTTTGTGTTTCTGTATGTGACTCTCTCTCTCTCTCTCTCTCTGTGTTTCTGTATGTGACTCTCTCTCTCCTCTCTCTGTGTTTCTGTATGTGACTCTCGCTCTCTCTCTGTGTGTTTCTGTATGTGACTCTCTCTCTCTCTTTCTCTCTCTCTCCTCTCTGTGTGTTTCTGTATGTGACTCTCGCTCTCCTCTCTCTGTGTTTCTGTATGTGACTCTCGCTCTCTCTCTGTGTGTTTCTGTATGTGACTCTCTCTCTCTCTTTCTCTCTCTCTCCTCTCTGTGTGTTTCTGTATGTGACTCTCGCTCTCTCTCTCTGTGTTTCTGTATGTGACTCTCTCTCTCCTCTCTGTTTCTGTATGTGACTCTCTCTCTCCTCTCTGTTTCTGTATGTGACTCTCTCTCTTGTGGTTGACTAGAAGGCACTCTTTCTCTCTCTCTCCTCTCTCTGTGTTTCTGTATGTGACTCTCTCTCTCCTCTCTGTGTGTTTCTGTATGTGACTCTCTCTCTCTCTCTCCTCTCTCTGTGTTTCTGTATCTGACTCTCTCTCTCTCTCTCTCCTCTGTGTTTCTGTATGTGACTCTCTCATCTGTGTTTCTGTATCTGACTCTCTCTCTCTCTCTCTCTCTCTCTCTCTCTCTCTCTCTGTGTGTTTCTGTATGTGACTCTCTCTCTCCTCTCTTTGTGTTTCTGTATGTGCCTCTCTCTCTCCTCTCTGTGTGTTTCTGTATGTGACTCTCTCTCTTGTGGTTGACTAGAAGGCACTCTTTCTCACATTGCTCATGTTTCTATTTTCTCTCTACCTGACTGTCATTTCCTTTGTCTGTCTTGAACTTCCTGCCCTGGGCTTTTCGTGCTCAACTTTCTAGACGCCTTTGCAGCTGACCCGGCCCAAGGCACTGCATGCCAGGGCTGATGGGAAGGCCGAGCCAAGAGTGGGAGAAACCATGCACGCGTCTTACTGTCCTCTCCATCGATTGGTTTGTTTATGCCTCACTCCAACCCCTGATAGGCCCACTCAATCAAGACTAAAACCTTGATGCCTTGTCAGAACAGTTTCTAAACAGTAGTTTGTTCCAGTCCAGTTTCCATGCTTCATGCCTCAATGACTCAGAGACTACAGTGACCTTCGATACAAATTGAATCTTCTTCTCCCCATGTAAGGACCCTCGGATATGGTTGTAGCATCTGTTACAAGCAGCTTTATTGGGTTATAGGGGACTGCTTAAAGTGATTGCGATGAATGAATCAGGTCCCTCAGTTTAGGTGGCGGTGGCCAAGCCAAAGTCTCCACTACACAGCCCCAGCAGCTGTTAGATGTCACTATGGCTCAGGGCTTTAATTGATTGGCTGGAGTCATGATTCTGAACAGCAGTCATAAAATGGCCTCCATCGGTCAGTTCAGGACAGGTGTGCATTTGGTTGCTCGAGTGCTGTTGCAGCCTTTTGTGCTTTGCGAATGAGTCATGTGAGTTTAAGGAAGTGAAATGGGTTTGAGTAGAAAAGAAAATGGTTTCTCGGAGGAGAAAAAAAAAGAAATGATTTCCAACTTGATATTTCACAGAACAAATAGTTGTTACGTTTTACACTCTCCCTGAGCAAATCATCTCATTTATGGAGCCATTCTTTATTGACTCCAGTTTGCTTGTAATATTCATGGCTCGTATACGTGTCAAAAACCAAGGTTCTTTCAATCCCTATACCACAGACACAGGCAGACAATATATTAATGTTTTCTTAATATTAAAAGGGCGTTACAGGATAAAAGCAACACAGAACGAAACACAAGGACATGCCTGGGCACGCTCACACCACATGCACGCTAGAGTCCATAGTTGTTTAGCTTGGAGCGTTCGTCGCGTCGCCGCTGGCATCACGGGGTTCCGATGCGGTAGTCGTTGTCTCGTCGTAGCAGGCCCTCGTCTGGAGAGGGTGGGGAAAGCTTCATCAGTAACGTCATCATACTGGAAACCATTGGTACACACACACACATGTAATTCACCTTTTCATCCCGAGCAGGATCGCTCTCAATATTCCCTCAAATTTCTTGGGGCACTGAGCCCATTTCAGGTCTGTTGTGCGCAAACTTGAAAATTGTGAAAATTCTGTGCAACTTCCAGCGCGCATTGACTGTGAGCACTGAGGCTGAACCCGCTTTAAGGTACAGTTTTACTGTGAGCACTGAGGCTGTACCCGCTTTAAGGTACAGTTTTACTGTGAACACTGAGGCTGTACCCGCTTTAAGGTACAGTTTTACTGTGAACACTGAGGCTGTACCCGCTTTAAGGTACAGTTTTACTGTGAACACTGAGGCTGTACCCGCTTTAAGGTACAGTTTTAAGTGTCCATATACCAAAGTGACCTAACATCAAAAACAATGGATAAAATGCATCCCATAACATTTTAACATGGAAATAGCTGTTCTATCATTCAGCCTACAGTAGCAGCCAATGTGTGGTGTTCAATGTAGGCCTACATTCCATGAGACTTTTGAAAAAACATGAACCTGTTTATCCACTTGTTCTTCAGACGAGGAGGTGACTGAAAATGTTGTTGTTAGATGCGAAAAAACACTTTAAAAAATAAAAATGCATTATCATTCCCATACCATTATTACAGAGAATCAAACAAATGTATGCTACCCTCTGCCTATGGCTTGAATAAGCTAAGTAGCCAAGTCTTAAAATTCAACACTGCCCCTTTAAGACAAAAGAAAAGCTCTTTACTTGATTCGTTTTCCAAATATGTCTAGAAATCTGCATGTTTAGTGCTCTTGTAGGAAGCAATCAGTCCCCTATTGCTGACTACCTGGGCTAATAACTCACTAACTAGCAGGAAATTAACAAAATGTGCACACGTGGCTACATGCAGCTTTCGTTTTGATCTCAAAACAAGCGCATCTACTACGGGCTGCTCATGCTGAAAACACAGTCCAGTTCAAAGTAAATGGCACAAATGGCAGCTCAGATTTTTTTTAAATGTCTGACAGGTCTGTGTAGAGTACGGGCTGAGTAGTGCGTGACAATGCAATAGAATCCTACTAGAATCCTATGCGTTCTGTTTTGGTATGTTGCATTGAAAGTGGCTAATATTACGTTGATTTGATCACAATTGCCACAGTAAAGGGAAACATTGATAGTGTTAACAAGGAAAACTCTAGAACAGTGCTCACCAACCTGAGTCAAAATGCACGCCGAGATCTACTGCTCCACGTTTTTTTTTACATGACTTAAAAACATGTAAGCCTATGCAACATTAACCAATTAAAAACAGTACTGTAGCAATGACTTTTGTGATGTAAGCTATAGACCCAATACATCATAATCGCGTATTGGCTTTGCTGGAATTGCACTGCCAATGCATTGTTGTTCGGGCCATTTTTTTTACAATTACATTTCAAAATTTGAGGTAGGCTATATAATCACACAGGTAATAGATCCGTGGTTGTATTACTTGTGAAGCACAGCTGAGTGAGCATACATTAAAATCAGTAGCTTTTTATTTTACTGGGCTGATGGTGCCTGCGTCTGATGCTCAGTCTCGGCGGAGGGAGAGAGCCACAGACTGAGGGTCTGCCTCTCAACATCCCACCGCTCTTCCTTTCCTCCACCGACACTGACCAAAAAGGGACACCGTCTTCCAGCTGATTGTGAAACTCGAGTCGCACCGCATTATTTCTGCCTCATGCACAAATTCATGTTGTTACTCCTATGAACAGAGAAATTGAAAAATTCCTCGATATTAATAATAACAACAATGCAAGCCTATAGATACACGTTCCTACTCATTCATTACTGCTGCAGTGCTTGTTGTAGCGCTGAGTGGAAATGGGAAGAACGGGCATTTTAAAAGTGTTGAATACAAAGTGTTGACAGTGATGTGTAAGAACTTAAACATGAAGTCACTCATAAAAACAGAAGCTCTTTGCTGTATTCGTTGAGTCTCGCTCTAGTCATGGTTATTTAAATGTTTTGAAATCTCACAGTATCAACTTTGCTGTAGATTTATTTTATGCCTGCTACGTTACTGCAGACACAGTCATCTGAGCCATCCGATTGGCCAGCTGTAGGCCAATAGTGCACTTGATCTGCTCTCTGGGCCCGCCAGGAAGGCAGAGTTTGCACCTTCAGACACGTGGTTCAAAATGAAATGGTTCAAAATGGCAACATTTCATCCACCCGGCGCGCAGGGCAGCTGAATCAGGTGCACCTACCTCCAACAGCCCAAGAACCAAAAAAAAAGGAACACAAGGCTTTATCATTGGGTTTTTTACAGAAATGTTTGGCGATCGACTAGGAATGTCTTGAAGATCGACCAGTTGATATTGCTCGACCGGTTGGTGACCACAGCTCTAGAAAATTGACTGAAGTTCAATCTTGTGTTTCTCTCTGTGGGCTGATGTTTCTGTGCGCACAGCTTGGTCACACTCATCCGGTCCCCTCTCCCCAGACACTGTGGCTGAGCACAGCCTGTGTCACCTGTCCTCTTCCATTGCTGGCTTGAATCTCCTGAACAATGCTCCTCTCCTCAGGTGTGGGGGTTATGACTCAGGTCCCTGACGAACACTACTTACCACAGCTAGACAAACACTGAAAAGGAGGTTAACCAATTCAAAGTAAAGGAAGTCGCTCAAATAAGGAAATAAGAAATAAACCGAAACGCCACACGATAGGATACATATTTAAATCACTTCTAGGTTAATACATTCAAAATAAAGCACACAGGATGGAATAAAGTAAAAGGACTAAATCGAGCGACTTGCATTTCATCACCCAGACTAGTATGAATTATTAGTACAGATTTGTGTTACTTTGAGACATGTTTGCAAACTGAAGAAGGGTTACAAAATAAATCACCCTTAAATGCAATAAACGGCTTCCTTAATAACTCATTGTTTTGTGAACGATTCCAAATTCCAGGCACTTTAAAGACATACCTCCGCAATGTTTTACCTCATATTCATCATCTCCAGAACCAGTGTTTACTTTACAAACGGCATCGAAGTGTCCCTTTTTAAGCACATCATTTTTTTTGTCTCTTTAACGAAGCTGCTCTGATTTAAGCACTGTCACGAAAAGTGAACTCTGGGCCAATTAGTAGATGAGGACAGTTGAGCGGGGAGATCACAGGCGGGCAGAGCAATCTGTAGATGCTGTTCAATGCCAACTCCAGAACCGAGGAAGAGGAGGTGGAGAAATGGTGAGAGGATGGAGGAGAGGAGCTTATTTACTGTCCTCAACTTTTTTCCCGGCAGCGCTCCGCAGCAGGCAGCTTCAAAGTTAATTTGAGGTCAATCACAGCTCTAACAGATAGATTGTAGCTGCGCTGCTCGCTGCAACCATCTTGTCAGGAAGGCGACTTCTGTTCGCGCGCTCGCTTGGTTTGAACCAACCTCTCCTTAACCTGCCTTTAAGCTATAATGGTCATTATCTCTCTCTCACACACACACACACACACACACACACACACTGATATCAGAAAACTGTGAAAACGTGGTATTTTAAAGATGCCAAGTATATGACATATCACCCCCCCATCCGTGTGCACGCTACAGTCTGTACAACTATGACATCATCTCCCATCGCTCCCACACATAAATCAATTACCTTAAAGACGTTCTCCAGCTATTTGTTTTACCTTTACTGTTGAAAAGCGATATCCCAAATATACATACAGTGAAGTACACACACTAAAAGGCAAAAAAAAATGTTTGAGCAAAATAGTGTTGTTTGTAGACACAGTTGCAAACTTCAAGGAGCTGGTCTGATGGGGAGATATGATGTCATCGGCCTCTCTCCTTTCTTGAGGAACAATAGAGAACAAAAGAGGATTCCTGGACCACCTATTGAGATGTGCCTTTTGTGAAGTAAATCACGTGATAAATGATCTGCAAATGAGACTGGAGCAGGAGTTTACGGCCTTGCATGGAGTAGGAGTAGGACTTTAAAGCCTACACTGTTTGCTTAAGTGCAATGTTTCATTATGGTAAGGTGCTCAAGCAATCTGGAAAGTGTACCTAGGTGGGCCACTGTCGCCCCGTTGCAGTAACGGTGGTGGTCTGCTAGCTGTGCAACAGGTGTTAAAAACAGCGACATGCTCATCTCCTTTTCTCCATTATAAGCCGAGGGAACGAGCGGCTCGATCTGGACTGACCATGTTTACTCAGTCAGGGTGACTTTCCGGAATGTTCTCTGTGTGGTGGAGAGGGGGATGAGGGATGAGTGGAAAAGGAGGGAGAGGAGGTGGGTTGGGGTGGGGTGGGGGGGTACCAAGAAAGATAAACACTGAAGCAGATGTCTGGCGTGGGTCCTGGGATCCATCAACATACTTCTATCTCTCTGTGTAGCAAGGGACCGCCTTGTGCAAATGAGTCTCTGAGCGACAACGCCGCTGCTGCAGTTCCTCGAGTCCCTCTTCAGATCAGTCTCTTCTCCCTCTCCATCCTTCAACTCCCTCCCTTCCTCTCCTCCTCTCCACGGGGTAGCATCCCCTTCTTTCTCTCTCCAGGCCCAGAGTACCTCTCCAGATCCCTGTCTTCTCCCTCTCCATCCCTCACCATCCCTCTCCTCTCCTTCTCTCCCCAGGGTGTCATCCCCCTCTCCTCCCCCCTCTCTCTCTCTCTCCCTCTCGCACCCCAGGCTTTGGCTGTGATTATGATAGCCCTTAATTGTCCACTGGGAGTGGGACCAGGCCCATTAATGCTAGATCAATCTGACTGGGGGATTAGATCACATGCTGCTAGCTTAATACCCAGTGAGAATTGTTCATTTAAGTGTGTGTGTGACGAACTACTGCTGTCAATGGATTTACCATCAGATCATGGTTAGAAAAGTAATTGGGGCTCCCTAAAATGAGAACGGTGGTATCTGTTTTGTATCTGTCACCGAAGGAGGGAGAGGGTGTGTAACACAGTGACTTGACCACAATGTGCTGGGGGTGAAGCAACTTGGACGCAGCGATGTTGCTTTTGGATTCATGTAACACCCCCAGCAACTGATAAGCAATTCATCTGCAACTTGGTGGCATCCAGATCAGTTGCAAACTTTTCAACTTTTGTGAAACTCGTTGCAAGCAACACAATCAAAACAAAAGCTTTTGTCGCGTGATCCATTCGAAGGTGCAGAACGCCGACCCAGTTGTCATGTCAACACAGCTGTCGCTCGCGCTGCCTGTTGCTGCCGGAACCGCCCTCAAGGTTGATAGAAGCGACATAATTAGTTAAACGGGAGCTGTAGATTTTGGCATCGACTAGTAAAGGTTTTTGCATGTGGTTTGGCTGTCAATACATTTCATTTTTAAAGTAAACCCAGACCAGTTTCAACTAGCTAGCCTAAGCTTAGTTAGTTGCTAGCCTAAGCTTAGTTAGTTGCTAGCCTTAGCTCAGTTAGTTGCTAGCTTGGTTAGTTAGTCGATAGCTAGCTAGCCAGCTAGAACAGTGCTGGCAATTTCAATTTGGCTAGCTACATTTTACAGACAGCATTTCTTTCTAAATCCTTAACGAAAAGGTTCGATAAACAAATTATTTGTGAAAATCACAATGAGGTGATTTACCCAATAAATGACTGGGAGTTTATTTTTTTATAGCTTATTGAATCACAATGTAACGCAACAGATGCCATTGGTTTAGAATGTTCAAACCACATTGTTGTACGCCATTCCAATGGTGTTTCAGTCGCTTCGGGTATCAGCAAAGTTGATTGAGATGTCACTTGCAACGGCAATAAACATTTCTAGAGAAACTCCAGCCTACAGTCTCTATTGACCTCTCAGTCTCTGTTCCTCACCACCTCTTCTTTTCTCCATCAACAACTCTATTCTCTGTCCCATTGGCTGCTCCATCTCTATTCTCTGTCCCATTGGCTGCTCCATCTCTATTCTCTGTCCCATTGGCTGCTCCATCAACAACTCTATTCTCTGTCCCATTGGCTGCTCCATCTACACCTCTATTCTCTGTCCCATTGGCTGCTCCATCTACACCTCTATTCTCTGTCCCATTGGCTGCTCCATCAACAACTCTATTCTCTGTCCCATTGGCTGCTCCATCTACACCTCTATTCTCTGTCCCATTGGCTGCTCCATCTACACCTCTATTCTCTGTCCCATTGGCTGCTCCATCAACACATCTATTCTCTGTCCCATTGGCTGCTCCATCTACACCTCTATTCTCTGTCCCATTGGCTGCTCCATCAACACATCTATTCTCTGTCCCATTGGCTGCTCCATCAACACTTCTATTCTCACTCTCACTTCTGCCCTCTTTTCTCTCTCGTTCCCGTAGTTGACACTCTCTCCACTCTCCCCCAGGTCTTCTGATGGTGTGTTGGCGGTGGGGACAGTGTTGGTGAGCCGTGTGAACACGGGGGAGATGGAGGAGGGAGACATGGATCACATCACGGCCGACGTGCAGCAGGCCCAGAAGGTGAGGACGTGTGTGTGTGTGTGTTTGTATGAGAGTCGTTCCCCTCCAGATGTCTCGGCTAGCACTAATGCTTGCAGGATTAGTCTGTCACTGCTCAAGTGGCCCAATGAGATTCATCAAGCCCTTACAGCCCTTGGATCCTGTGTGTGTGTGTGTGTGTGGGGGGGGGGGGGTAAGAGTGTGACGAGAGGGCGAGAGTGGGATAGGGACTCTTAGACACTGCATATGTTTATCGTGTGTGTGTGCGTACGCCGTTTGCGTGTGTGTGGGGGAGAGAGAGAGGGCAAGCCAGAGAAGCCATTGGTTTAGACAGCCTGAATGCTGTGCGTGATTATGTGCACAGACAAAGAGCATTAGAGAATTAGAGGGAGCGTCATACATCCTTCTTCTATATGTGAGGGAGAGTCGACTAAACCCAGTTCCCCGTAGCCTTCTAGCCTTCCTACGAGACTCACCTCGTCTGAATAAATGGCATCTCCCTTGTGAGACCATCCCACCTACAATCAACTATGCTAATCCACCACGACATACTGCACCATCTGAGAAACACAGGAGTGAGAGCGAGAGACAGGAAGAGAAAGAGAGCGAGAGACAGGAAGAGAAAGAGAGCGAGAGAGATGATGTCTTCTTCCGAGATCGCCAGGTACCTGAAGAGTGCTCAAACGTCCTCCCAATGGGGTGTTTTCACACCAAAAACAAAGTTTATGTATGTACTTTACCTTCATTTGACTCGTTATTACACCCAATGGGAATATTTAGTTTAGTCTCAAATATAATAATATGTGTAGCATATAAGCACTGTACTTGCAACAAGATGTCACGGTCTCACTTCAGTTTTCAACGTTTGTTTAGGTTTAGGCATTAATTCCGACTGGTTAAGGTTTAAGATAATGTTAAAACAGGAAAAAAAAATTGTGCCTAGCACTGGGTTTGATCCCACGATCCTCCGAACCTCGGTCTCCATCCACAACGCCCTAGCAAGCCGCGAACCTCGGTCTCCATCCACAACGCCCTAGCAAGCCGCGAACCTCGGTCTCCATCCACAACGCCCTAGCAAGCCGCGAACCTCGGTCTCCATCCACAACGCCCTAGCAAGCCGCGAACCTCGGTCTCCATCCACAACGCCCTAGCAAGCCGCGAACCTACTTGATGGTAATAGGCATTCACACTGCCCCTAGTGGATGGTATTGAAGGCATCTCCCGACATCCTGGGGTCCTGGACAAATGTGGAATACTGAAGTTGATCTGGTGTGACCTGGCTGGTGGTTGTACATGTATGAGGAGGCAGTCAAAATGGATCTGCGTATAGTAGAATTGATGTCTTTCTGAGAGGAGATAACATAACTCCGTAGCATAGGGTGTTCACTGACCCAGTCTAACTGTAGTCTGTTGACACTTCTCCTCGTTGCAGCAAAATGACCTTTGCTCTGTGTGTGTGTGTGTGTGTGTGTGTGTGTGTGTGTGTGTGTGTGTGTGTGTGTGTGTGTGTGTGTGTGTGTGTGTGTGTGTGTGTGTGTGTGTGTGTGTGTGCGTGCGTGCGTGCGTGCGTGCGTGCGTGCGTGCGTGCGTGCGTGCGTGCGTGCGTGCGTGCGTGCGTGCGTGCGTGCGTGCGTGCGTGCGTGCGTGCGTGCGTGCGTGCGTGCGTGCGTGCGTGCGTGCGTGCGTGCGTGCGTGCGTGCGTGCGTGCGTGCGTGCGTGCGTGCGTGCGTGCGTGCGTGCGTGCGTGCGTGCGTGCGTGCGTGCGTGCGTGCGTGCGTGCGTGCGTGCTACCACTGTGTGTAAGTCAGAGTCACAGAGAGCAGTCTTATATAATTGACTAGGGCTCTAACCTGGCTGGCTGCCTCTGAGTCCTGCTCTCTTTTGATGGGGTACGGTGTGTGTGTGGGTGGACAATTTCTCTTAAGGTTTACACAGCAATTTTTAAGTTTTTCAGTTAAAACCTTCAGAAGAGTTTAATAAAATTCCACTTGAATTCAAGATACATCTGTGCTGCTGCCAGCAACAGTTCGGGTCTCACGGTACGTCCCTCTCAGACGGTTTAGTGTTGCCCCTGTTCTACCATTACAGTACCTCAATCCCACCTCGCAAAGTTAGCATTTCCTTCTCATTTAACTTCTCAACGTATTGCCATACAGGACCTCACTGTTGTCGCTTGCCTTTCCCTGCCACTACAACGATGTAGTGGTAGAGAGTTGACTCCAAAATAGTAGATTGCACGTTGACTCTGGATGTCGACTCGCATTTCTGAGTGTCAAGATTCCTTAAATTCAGTATTTTTGGAATGGAGGAGACTGATTAGCTGCCGTACTTCTGAGAACACAAACACTCGCGTCTTTCATAGCGAGCTAGCGAGGGACGGAGAGAGAGGGGAGGGGCACAGTATAGGCCCGTCGGCCACCAGGCACACAGAGTCAGAACCGTGGACTAGGCCTATCTATCGGCTATCAAAAGCTGTGTCTTGCAATGGAATGCCGTATCTTGCTATTTCTTAGCTTGCAATGTGTCGGAACTTCAGTAAAGCAAGGCCAATCATCAATGAATAGGCTACGTTATTGACACGAGCGAGATGCAGCACTTCGCTCTCACATAGTCACACACTGTCTCTGTTCGCGTCACGCTGTTCACACCGTGGTAGCTAGCCAGGGCACCAAAACAGGGGGAAACTTGAGTCTTGCGCTTCAACACTCTTATTTGTTGCTGAAATTGACCCACTATGCTACTTTCTCCATCTACGTAAAAAAACAACATTTGTTTTTCAGTTAGGGATTTTAATTAACGTTAAGATCCCAATTTAGTTTAAACTTTTTAGCATTTAAATGTTCACACCCCTAAGACTATGCATGATTATGTGATTCATAGATGCCACTGAATGGAAGTGTTACTGAATGGAAGTGTTACTGAATGGAAGTGTTACTGAATGGAAGTGTTACTGAATGGAAGTGTTACTGAATGGAAGTGCAACACACGAAAATGGAAATGAAATTATCATGGAGTTTCACTGAAAGTCGCAATCTCCTGCTCAGTTCCTCTGGCGTGAACAGAGCCACATCATATCATGTGGACTTTCACCCCTGTTCAATTCCTCTGGCGTGAACAGAGCCACATCATATCGTGTGGACTTTCACCCCTGTTCAATTCCTCTGGCGTGAAGAAAGCTACCTTGTTTCACTATGGTCCTCTGACGTGAAGAAAGCTACCTTGTTTCACTATGGTCCTCTGACGTGAAGAAAGCTACCTTGTTTCACTATATTCCCCTGACGTGAAGAAAACTACTTTGCTTCACTAAGTTCCTCTGACGTGAAGAAAGCTACCTTGTTTCACTAAATTCCACTTTTTTCTCAAAAGTAGCAGTCCAAGTAGTTGGTACCTGCTAAAGTGTATTTCTGATGGTTTGTCAGCCTCGATGCCACTGACAAGAGAGGCCTGAAAACTGTTGGTTGTCACTAGCACTTTGACATTTTGTCCTACACGCATTATCAAAAAGTGACATACAGCAGCTTGTGATGGGAAGATACCAATTATTTAAGGGGACGGCGACAAACACATGGAGCGTTCTTGAATGACGAAGGGTTGGTCTGTCTGTCTGTCTGTGCACCTATGTGTTTAGCTTCACCTGTCATTTACCTCCTGCTGAGCTAAATTAAAATGTATTTAAAGAGCAAGACATGCTGAACCAACAACATGTCAAGCTAGACGTGGCCGCCCCGCTGCTCAGAGAAAAGCAGAGTTAAATGTACATTCATATGTGTGTGTTTGATGGTGGAGATTTGACATGTACATGTAAACATCAAACATCTCTCTCTCTCTCTCTTCTTTCCACAGTGCACCTTAGTTTGTGAGTCATCACAGGGAACCCCAAACGACAAAGATAATAGCCCCCTGACGGGTGCTGGTAAGTTCAACTACGCTTGTTCCTTCTACCTTTAAACACCTATAATTTAACTGCTGACTTCCATCGTCATGGCAACCCTGTAATCAGTGGGAAGAGCTTTAAGGCTAATTTGATCCTCTCTAATTTGATCCCCCTTCCTCCCCTGTCTCACCAACCACCCCAATCTCTCCTAGTGAAATTAGTTTATTACTGAAAAGATTTATCTCATGTTTTTTTGCATTTTCCCTTAAAAAAAAACTATTACACCCCTGTAATTACCATGACCTAGTGTTACCCCCAAAAGCAGCTTGAAATTGACAAAGTGTAATAAAGTGATACATTAAGTTAACCCCCACGTCATGGTTTTCTCATTGGAAAGTGCGCCGCCCTTGACTAACCTTCTCCCGCCAAAGAGATTGGAAGTCTCAATGGGGCTACCCATTTTGATTAAAGAATTCATATTATTCATTCTCAGATTAAAAGGGGAAGCCTTGGTTCAAGTAAGTAAAGGGAGGGAGAGCCAGTTGACAGTGGAAAAGGTGTGAGACTTGGCCAACGTTGGCTCTAAAGGAATTCACCCCTTTGTAACCTTTTATTCATTATCTACAGCACCATACCAGTGTCTCCGATGACATCATAGTGGGACCTTTTCTTCTTTTCTATTTGACGACAACATTTAGAAAATGCCTTTTTCAAACATCTAGACACTGGTATGGGTGCAGGACAGGACTAATATGATGTACAGAAAAATATATATAAAATGGTGAAGTGACCCTTTAAAGGAGGTTTTAATATCCCCAGACAAGGTGAAAGTCCGCCTGCCTCCCTTGGCTGCTCCAGTCCTGGTTCTGTATCTGTTCTGTGTGGACTGGCTGGAGAGGCAGACAAGAGGAAGCGACGCCACGTCGATCCTGTGATACCAATTAAGGGAGAAGCCCCCGAATGGCGCAACACACTTCACTTGTTACCCGATCACTGGGAGCAGGGAGAAACTAGCCGAAACACCAGGAGTGAGAAAAAGTGAGAGGGAAAGAGGGAGGAGGAGAAGGAGAGACTTGAGAAGGTCACTGCTCCCTGCTGTGTTGGGAATACAAAGCCCTTCTTTCTCTTTTCTTATCACTCGTTCCTCTCCAGAGGGGAAAAGAAACCCTTCTGAGTTTCCAACTCATCCTCCTCTTCTTCAATGCTTTTTTTCTTTCCCTTCCTCATTATCGTATCTCGGTACTTTCTAGAAAGTCTTATCTTCGTCTTTTTCTCTGTCTCTATTTCCGTCCTCAGCGTGTGTTGGTATGACTTTCCTTGCAGCTCTGTTCTCTATACCCGTCGTCATTGTCACTATCTGTCGCAATTAGCTAGCGAGAGGCAGGCACCAGGGGGCTGTGCAACCCGCCTTCCTGCGCGGGGTGGGTTGCAGGAAGGCGGGTGGCACAGCTGCGTCCCATCACTATAACACGCTCCCCGCAGACTTAGAGAGATTGACTAATGCAATTTATCCCTTCACTTGTATTACCTTTCAGAGGGGGGAGAGCAGAGAAGGATGCACACACACACACACACACACACACATCCACACACACACAATACACACACACACATCCACACACACAATACACACACACACACAGGAGGGGGGGACGCCCAGGGAAGAAGTAATTTCCTTAAGAGGTGTGGGGAGAGGAGGACGGAGCAATCTGATTGGCCTCCAGATTAGCGTGGCGGCGGGGGGAGGTCAGAGGTTAATCTGCTCCTTCGACCGTGTCCGCTGCAAGGAGGAAGTACCAGTCATCCCTTCATCTCGCTCTCAATCTGTCCCTCTCACCTCTCCCTCTCTCTCTTTAATTCCGACTTACTCTTTGAAATGCCCTCTAGAATCCTGTCCCTCTCCACATAGCAGCAGCAACGGTGTCATTTAATAATCCAAGATCAAGCTCTCCATTTCAAATCATAGCTATACTTTTTCATTTGATGTAATCATTAATATAATGATTATGGAAAAAATGATGGCTAAAAAGCTTAAAGGGCCCACCTCAGAGGAAGTTTCCGCGCCTATTTCGAGTAATTCCTGTCCTAGAAAGAAAATCCTTGTTTAGGCTCCACCTCGACGACTGACGCAGGCTGCTAATACATATTCAGGAATTGGGGGTGGGAACGTTGTGGTGATTTCCAGGTGTAGCAGAGAAATAAGGTATAATAAATAATATAAATAATCTGCGGCCAACAAG
>NC_092091.1:68114237-68177737 GCF_045679555.1 Salvelinus alpinus
ATGTAAATGTAAATAACAACAAATAGGTCACTGACTGACAGCTGTCAGTGTAATTAGCTAGCATGCTAAGCTAACCTTAGCCAGCTAATCAAAGTTGTGAAAAAGTCTATTTCTACTGGTGTGGGAGTTTAACCCTTTCTTATTTTTCACTTTTCACACTATTGTGTTGATTGCTGACCTCGGCCATACTCTACCAGATCAGATATCATCTTGTTCACCTTTCTAGCCTGGTTCCAGTAACTATGGTGAAGGGCTCTAGTCTGTCCTAGCCAACCTTCCAGGGGCCTGATTCCTACCTCTCTGACTGTCCTTCACACTGAACTGAACACCACATTACTTCCCACCCCAGTGCCTCTAGTAAAAGTCACCTCTGACACATTATCCTCCAATTAAAAGGTCTCTCCACTGCCACACCGCCCCTCGTTGTGCCCGAACATCACAAGGTTGTCACTACACTCTACAACGCTCTGTTGCCTTCTGTATGGGACAAGGAATACCCAGGACAAAGTGCTCAGAATAAGGCCCTGACATTGAAAAGGGATGATGCAGTGAGGGAGAGTCTCTGTATTGAATTCGCACCTCGGAAAGTAAATGGATGGCAAATGGGTGCATATGGTAACGGGGCCTCTCCCCTCTTCTCCTTCCCTACCTCTCCCCTCCTCCCCTTCCTCTCCCCTTCTCTCATCTCCTCCTCTCATCTCCTCCTCCCCTTCCTCTCATCTCCTCCTCTCCTCCTCTCCTCCCCTTCCTCTCCTCTCTCCTCCTCTCTCCTCTCCTCCAGGAGTTAGACTGGCATTACCACTGTTAGTTGGTTGGTTGCAGCTTCACAAGGAAGAGGGGAAGTGATTTTAATTTTAAAAGGGAGGAATAAGTGCTTGGGTCACACTTGTGATTCCCAGCCCTCGGTGCCGTGTAGCTTTTTTTGGTAGCATTACACATCTTGAAGCCTCCGTCTTCAATGGTGAAGTCTCCTCTTCTACTATCGGAGCGCTCCAGCTTATTACTATTGACTGACTTCCTTCCAGAACACTAGCGTGGCCTCTAAGAAAAGGAGCAACGGCAGCGAACTGTGAATAGCTGTTTGAGGCGTACGGCTTTCTCCGGCTTTCTCGCCCAGCGACTGCCAGCACACTGATAAGAGTATTAAAGCTGTTTTTTGGTTGCCGCATGATTGCGGCTAATAGCCACTCTAGGAAGAAAAAGGAAGGAGTGGAAGGGTTGAATTTGAATGGGGTTTAATAGGAGAAGATGGTGAGGCAAAGTTTGGGGAATCAACCATCTTCCCTTTCCTTCACTGCTCTATCATAAACAAACAATTCAAATGGGAATCAAATCCAATGAAGGAATTGTTTAATAATGAAAGAATCATTTAATGGGCTGACCTGAGATCTCTTATATTCTTAATTTTCTAAGTCTTGGAGAGAGAGATGTGGAAAGAGCGATAGAGAGAGAGAGATGCAGCTCTTGGAAGATGAGGCAAGCAGCAACCTTATCTATCGCAGACACTGTTATTGATTATGGGATTTCATTTGCAGCACATGCCACATGAAAATACGTTTTTTGAAGGGTTAGAGTTTTGTCTTTGGGTTTCCTCGGTATCAAAGTTTGTTTAGAACCAAAGCACATCGCCTGTTTGATGTTTGTGAAACTTAGAAATATCTTTGAAGGTGTATGCAATCATTTTCAGTATGTCATGATGGTTGATACTGTATGTCTCTCTTTCTCTCTCCCCCTTCTACCTCTCTCCCTTCCTCTTCCTCCCCCTTCTCCCTCTCCCTCCTCCCTCTCACCCTATGTCCCTCTCCTCTCTCTCTCTCTCTCTCTCTCCCTCTTTCTACCCCCCCCTCTCCCTCTCACCCTCCCCCTCTCTCTCCCTCCCTCTCTCCCAGTCTTTAAGAATCCGGTTTGTAAGGTCTACAAGTTCCAGACGGTGGATAGTAAATGGATGCTGGTGAGAGAACAGATGGAGGAGTGTACTCTGTCCTTCAGCATCCCCAGACAGCTCCTCCACCTCTACATCCAGGAAGACATGAGGAGGTAAGAACCCATCTAGGATCAGTTTAGCCTTTACTGAACCACTGGGAGGGACAAAGCAAAACCTGACCTTGGAACAGTATTACATATGGGATAATGACTTGTCTTTATAAGCACAGTGATTTGTGAGAAGGCAAACAGCAGCTGATCGAGGATCAGGTAAGGCCAAATTTAACAACTGGAGGTAGACATCAACACTGACCTCGGACAGTGCATAGGGAGAGCACAGACCTAAGATCTATTGTAACAGCCTTACTTTACTCTAAGCCTAAATCTAACCACTAGGAGGTACATTGCATTCATTTGAATAGGTGCACTATAGCTCTGGGCCTGCCTACATTAACAGGCCTATTTCAGAGATGTAAATGGTTGTTTAAGAGCTATACTTAGAGAGGATTGAATTATTCAGGTCTGTTTAACACTTCAAAAGGGGATTGTTGTACGCCTGCACACTAGTCAACCAGCAACACACACACACACAGATGTACACTTGCATACAGGCACACAGACGTTTGCACACACACACATGCAGAGAGGGACACACACAAAGGGAGAGAGAGAGAGAAACACACACATTAACTCCCCCCAACACTGCATTGTTCTGAACAAAGTCCTGGAGCTTTATCGAGCTGAGAGTGGCTTTGAGGAAGATGAAGGTACTGTGTCGCTAATTGACTCTGCTCTTGATCTTGTTAACTAATTAGTGGTCAAAGTGGCCACAAGATGATGAGGAAAAAGGGATGTGTATTGTAACCAAAATGATTCCAGATGACGTTTGAATCCCCCCGGAATGTTCCTAGTGTAGTGTTAATGATACATTATACTCAACTAACATTCTAGTTTGTCAGATGTTTACATACCTCAATAGTAGTCTGATGATTTTCTACTTTTGGAGTCTGGAAACATCTGACAAAATTAGATTTGGGAATTTAATATCCCTTCTTTAACCACAGTTAACCCTCATTAACCGTCAGTTAACCCTCTCTTGGCAGGTCCAGTTATGTCATTGTACTCAATAAAGGAAAGGTTAAGATGCTGCCAGTGAATAGATGATCCTCATCAGTTTATAAGAGAGAAGCCACTGTGATGGGTAAGAGGATCTCAGTGTTCTCTTCCCTCAGGGTCCCTCTGAGCGTTTGTCAGGACAGATCATTCCTCAACACGCCCGCCGTCCCCTAGCAATCCCTCGTGATCATAGTCCGTCATATAGTCCCTCGGTCGGCAAGCGGTCGATCTCATGGTCAGCGGTAGTATCCCAAATGGTTCCCTCTTCCCTTCATAGTGCCCTACGAGCCCTGGTCAAAAGTAGTGCACTATAAAGGATAGGCTTCCATTTGGAACACATGGAGTGTCCTTATCGGCCCTCTAGTTTGGAATCCCAAGTCATTAAACTAGATTAGACCATTCTTATACCAAGGTTTCCCTCAAGTTTCAAATTAGAACATTCTCAGACCAAGGTTTCCCTCAAGTTTCAAATTAGAACATTCTCAGACCAAGGTTTCCCAAGGTTTCCCGCAAGTTCCCTCCCTTAAAAGCTATTATTTAAGCCATGTTATTATCTGGTCTATTGCCTCTAGACTCTAACCTCTCTTGATACTTGCAGTCTGAGTAGAACAATACTTTGAAGCTAGAGTCCTTCATTGAAAGTATAACAAAGCCGACACCCCACCTCTGTTTTGGTAAAAAAGCGAAGGGATGGGCCTGGAGAAATGTAACGACTCTTAAATTCATAGACGGAGCTATGGATGCAAGGACTGACCATCCATATTTTGGAGGCAAGGACTGACCATAAAAATGATAGTGTTTTGAGGCTGTACAGCGTTTGTTTGTGTTTACATTGTTTACAAACATTTGAGTAAAACAAGCGGTTATTCTGGGTTCTGACGGTGTGTGACAGTTGAACTAATAAGCTCATGAGGCGTTTAGATGTTCTCTTGTTCAGGAATCAATGGGTACATATTGTAAATTATGGATATAGCAACTAAGGACTATTCAGAAAACGATCTCGATCTGTCACTATATGACACATGCTCAAAAACACAAATACGTTATTGAGTTTGTTTACCCACACACATCAATGCATATCTATTATTCACTACAAGGTAGATAGTGCGTTTAAGAGCTTGTTTATAATCCTCTTTAAACAATTTCAGGCGTTCTAGCTACCTCTTGGTTCTGTGTAAAAACTCAATCAGGCTTTACCCTTTAATGATTAAGATACGCCTTTTAAGGCTGTGAAGTGACACACAAACACACACTGTGAAGTGGCTTAGTCTCCTTCCCCGGCATCACTTTATGCTAATAGTGGCATCTCTTTTTCTCCTCTCTTCATCCCTCGTTCCCTTTGATGTTGACAGCCATGTTCCAACCTTATCACCATGCCTGTTTAATCTTTGTCCTTTTGTGTGGGTGTATAGCTCTTGTGTGGCTCTTTGTGTGTGAGTGACTGTTTGTGTGAGTGTCCCAATTATGGATGTGTGTGTGGGCATTAAATAATATTTCTCCTAGTTTTTTTTAAATGAATTGATCGTTTCATGAATTCCGAGCTACGCCTACATTCCTTCCCCATTCAACAAGGAGGAAGTGACCTGATCATCTTCTACTCCTGTGAACTAAAGAGCATCACAGCGATCTGCCTTTGGTGGGTGGTTGATACTATGGCCTCTCCACACTACATTTCAGTAAAGAAATCAGTAGGCTATAGTTCTCTGTGTACTTGGCCGTCGACAGTAAAGGAGGCAGGTTGGGTTGTGAAGAAGGAGGCTTCTGTTTGTGAGTCGTCTCACGCAGGTTATATTGACCCCAGGCCCAAAGCTCTTGGTGATTAAATTGAACAGGCTCCTATAACACAGCATGAAATAAAGTCTCTCACATGACAGGTCTTTGCTCTTTGGAAAATGTATTCTGTACCCCTCATCTGTCCAAGTCAGTTTGAACATAACAGCTCTCTCTCTCCCTCTCTCGCTCTCTCTCTGTCTCTCTCTCTCTCTCTCTCTCTCCCTCTCTCTCTCTCTCTCTCTCGCTTTCTCTCTCTCTCGCCTTTTCTTTCTTCTGCTCGTCTGTCTGAGGCCTCTCTTCTTTTGCCCTCATTCCCTACTGTGTCTTGTTCTTCAAGTCTCAGTCTCTCACTCATGTCAATCTTCTCTGCATTTGTCTCTCTCACTCTTTCTCTTTCTCCTTCATCTTCCCTACTCAGTGTCCCTCTTAAGGCCTGTGACTCATTGTCACCCCCCTGTCTATCTCTCTCTTCCCCTCTCTCTATCTCACTGGCGTAACGCAGTTTCTCTGCCCCCCCCCCGCAAGGTCAGAGTTTCATTATGCAGTGTACTATCTATAGCTTTCTACCACATCTCTCTCCCTCCTTCATCTTCCTTATTCATTGTCTCTCAAGGCTTGTGACTCAGTCTCCCCCTACCCCCCGGCACACACACTGTTGTTCACCCACTGACCCCCAACCACTGCTGTCTGCCCAGCATCAAAATAACCCGTCTGGGCTGGGGATGACGCCTCTTGATACACAAATAACAGTGGTTTAGACAGAAGAATATGGATTACACTGAATGGCTGCAATCTGCTAAAGAGCATGGGTATGGTGTTTGACAAAGTGGCTATAGCGCTGGAATCAGACAGCATCATAGAGAGAGCATCTCTCACACACACACACACACGCACACACACACACACACACACACACACTGCATTCTCTCATGAGCGTTAGAGCCCTCTCCAAACCCAAGTGGATGGCTGGGTTAGAACAATATGTTTGATTGGAGCATCGAGGCCTCATGGAGTGGGTCTACTTTAAACCTCACTACCCCAACCCCCACGAAACGACACCTATCTGAACGTCCCCATCTCCTACTCTGCGAGAGGGCCAATATCATTATCTCTGTCAGCAGTGGTGTCGGATTACCATACAGAACAAAGAGAAATAATCATTTTTTTTCTCCCTCTTCTACCCCAAACTGATACTGGAGAATATTTTTGTGGTTGATGCTAATCTTCTGGTTGAAAGTGTTAAGGCTACATGGGAAGGCTTTGAGTCGGGAACTTTACATGGGAACTCATCATTGTTCTCTGAGGAAATCTCCACACAATTAAGGGTGGCTGATCTTAGCTCGTAATGAGACACCGGAATGAGATACTGAAGTTCCCTTTTTACGGAATATTCTGGAAGCGCAAAGTCGGAAGCCCACCTGGTTCGGCTAGATAAGTCCCTATTACTTATGGTAATCAATATTAATGGGGTAGGTACAGTATTTTACATGTTTAGATATTTGTTTTGTTACTTGAAATCAGTCTATGGACAAGGACTGCAATCCAACCGGGATTTGTTGAGCTAGCCACTGTCAAGAAATGCTAATAAGGGAACAAATACATAAATATGTAAAATCATGGAACTATCCCTTTAACTCTCTCCCATGATGTTGAATCAATGCTCCCTATGGCCGTTACCCACAACTCACCTGTGTAGCATGGCTGCACAGCGTCTTGGTCACAGAGCAATGTGTTCCACCGCTAGGTCTGCCACAGCAGTAGGTCCTTACTCTCCAGGGACCTTGGGATGTCCCTACCCCATTGAAGTTGACATTTAAAATGGTTAGGGCTAGGGTTTAGGGTAGGGACGTCCCAAGGACCCCGGATAGCACTACTCATGTTGTTTACTACCGTAGATAGAGGGTAAACTTTAAGGTGGAGAAAGGGGGGTTGTGGAGAAATGTTAACTGCACCTGGGCAGCATGGCATTATCTATCTGGCTAAGTTAACTTCTGTGCCATTGTCAGTTGTGTTTCGTGAGGCGAGAGGGTGGAGGTCGGTGATTTGATCATATGTTTGCAAATGTCCCTTAATCTCACAATATACACAACATTTCGAAAGATGATACGTTTGCAAATTAATTAGAATAGATCAAACCGTCTGATAACATATTCTTATGGTAGCTAATTGACATTTTAGTGAGTCTGATTAGCAGCACCACACTGTCTGTAGTCTGAGAAACATTGGATCCGTTGTCAAGAAAAACACATCTCTATTAAAGCAAATAGCCCACCGAAACCCCATACGTATCTTTGAGATCAAGACCTTCTTTACAGTGGATAGTACAGGCACTGTGTCTCGTATCACGTCTGATCACAGCCATTCAGATGATAAGTACGACCCAGCCGGCTAAGGAAAACTCACACACAGGCGGTAGCCTGGGTATCAGCTTGGACGCCTCCGGCGACGGGTGGTTATTTCCTCGGCAATGACCTCAGTTTACCTCGGGCCCCTAATGGCAACGTGTAGGGGTATTTTGGCCCTCCGGCTACATGCCTCACACGCACGCCTCGCTACGAGATGAATCCGGTTGCCGCGGCGAACGACTTCGACAAACTAGAGAAGGAGGGCTAGATAGAGGGTTTTATTCTTGGTTAATGGGATCTGGATGGTAGGATATCTCTGACTGGGAGAAGAGAAGAAGGGGTGATGTTGGTAAACGAGTGGATAAGTGGACAAAATGGCTTCTAGCCTGAGGGTGGAATTTGTTTCATAATGATCAGTCTATCGACTAAGCAGTGAGGCTCAGGGATGGGGTAAATGGTGTGTGTGTGTATGTATGTGTGTGTAGGCGCTCGTGTGTGTGTTCCTGCATGCATCAGAGAGGTGTTAAACGGTCTGTTAATACACTCACCACTGTGACAGTTGGGGTCATATGACTCAAACCAGAAGACAATGAACAGCATTAGTCACAGTGGAGGCAATCTAACCGTGCTATTGGCCATGAGCCAGCACAATAGCATTAGATTATGCTGGGAGCAGGCGGTCATAGAATAGGTTCAGTCTTGCTGGATAATACTGTATGTGGTTGTGGTGAACCTGCCAAAGCAATCTTTATGAATGTCTGGATTTACAAAATGCATGCATGTATTCTGTAATGATCTGTATCCTCTCAGTGACATTCCTGTACATCTCTACCCAGAAAAGACAGAACAGGGATATGCCTTCCTTCTGAGCCGGGTTCCCTCTCTAGGTTTCTTCCTTCTAAGGAGTTATTTTAGTTTCCTGGCCACTGTGCTTTCTGCTTATGTCTCTGCTTGCTCGGCCGGGCTTTACAAATAAAATGTATTGATTGATTTACTCTCTCTCTTTCTCTCTCTCTCTCTCTGTTCTTACTCTGTCGCTCTCCTTACTTTCTCTCTCCCTTTCTGTGTCAATGGGATATTGGTTTGATTGAACTGAGCTGACAGAGTCCGGTTGAGAAATTCCTTGTACTCCGTAACGAGCCATGTATCTGTGAAGAGAATTTTGTTCTCAGTGTTCATAATACCCAATTGAATGAATTACTCAGCCTGAAACCCAGAATTTGTAAGAAACAGGTTGAAATGAATCAGACGGAGGCCCAGCCACAATAGTCAGAACATGTATTTACGAGAGCGCTCTGCCTATCACTTCCTGTACATTGGTCTATATACCTCACATTTCGTCATAAATGTCCCTCCTCTCAGAAACAATGACAATATAGTTCACAAGTCTTCTTCTCATACATTGTCTGCCACCTGTTATACAATCTACTACAAGCCCAAGGTCTCTCCCCTCCCTGGGTGGGGACAGAATGTCCTGAAAGGAACACAGTAGTAGAGCTTGTCTGTCGATAGCTCCTCTTATATCATACATTGTCTCACACTTGCACCCTGCTTACATACTAAAAAGGAACAAAAAGTCCTTGTCCTAATTCTGACTAAAACTACACACATCAGATTTATAGATGTAGGATTCTAATAAATGTCATACAATGACAGGGTAGAATTCTGTTAGTTATAGTTCTACGTTAAATGTATACATCATTTAGTCATTATTCATAAAATTCATAACAGTATCTCTCATTGACATTCCCTGTGGATCCCATGTCATTCCAGGATACAGGAGCTGAGGGACCTTGGGGAACTGTCTCCCCACTGGGACAACCTGAGGAAGGAGGTGATTGGCCGTTATGGACAGGTCATAGCTGCCTACCAGGAGACCCTGGCTGAGCTGAATAAGATCACTGGTAAGACTTACTACATGCACACAGGCAAGCATGGACACACACATAGTCACTATACGCACACACATATTTACACTATGCACACACACTGCTTTATGCCCTATATCATGTTATGATGCTCTCCACCTCTAAAACGAGTAGGGGTACCCTTGGGAAGAAGCAGGCAATTCTGAAATCCCTCTCTGTGAACACCCTTGCTGAATCGTCTTTGTGTTTTGTTTACCACATTGCCTACGTTTCTGTAATTGCCGATGTTTCACATTTCGTCCTTGTCAAACAGACAAACACATGTTCCTATGTCTCCAGTGGATTGGGATGCAGTGGATACCTTTGTACTTATCATTGCTTGGTAAAGAGATGGAGTCTGAGGCAATAACTTATCAATGACCCAAGCACTGACTCTCCTACCATTGTGTCGCTGAGTTGTTGTAGTGCTGCTGCAAATGTACATCAAATCAAGTCTATTAGTCACGTGCCGAATACAACAGGTGTAGACCTTACAGTGAAATGCTTACATACAAGCCCCTAACCAACAATGCAGTTGAAAAAATACGAATAAGAATAAGAGAAGTAACAAGTAGTTAAAGAGCAGCAGTCAAATAACAATAGCAAGACTACATACAGGGGGTACCAGTACAGAGTCAATGTGCGGGGACACCGGTTAGTCGAGGTAATTGAGGTAATATGTACATGTAACAGAGAGTAGCAGCGGCGTAATAGAGGGCAATGCAAATAGTCTGTGTAACTATTTGATTAGATGTTCAAGAGTCTTATGGCTTGGGGGTAGAAGCTGTTTAGAAGCCTCTTGGACCCTAGACTTGGTGCTCCGGTACCGCTTGTCGTGCGGTAGCAGAGAGAACAGTCTATGACTTGGGTGGCTGGACCTCTCTGGTATAGAGGTCCTGGATGGCAGGAGTGATGCCCCAGGAGGAGTGATGTACTGGGCTGTACACACTACCCTCTGTAGTGCCTTGCGGTCAGAGGCCAAGAAGTTACCATACCAGGCAGTGACGCAACCAGTCAGGATGCTCTCGATGGTGCAGCTGTAGAACCTTTTGACGATCTGAGGACCCATGACAAATCTTTTCAGTGTCCTTGTTGGGGAATAGGTTTTGTCGTGCCCTCTTCACGACTGTCTTGGTGTGCTTGGACCATGTTAGCTTGTTGGTGATGTGGACTAAGGAACTTGAAGCTCTCAACCTGCTCCACTACAGCCCCGTAGATGAGAATGGGGGCGTGCTCAGTCCTCCTTTTCCTGTAGTCCACAATCATCTCCTTTGTCTTGATCACGTTGAGGGGGAGGTTATTGTCCTGCCACCACCCAGCCAGGTCTCTGACCTCCTCCCTATAGGCTGTCTCGTCATTGTCGGCGATCAGGCCTACCACTGTTGTGTCATCTGCAAACTTAATGATGGTGTTAGAGTTGTGCCTGGCCGTGCAGTCATGAGTGAACAGGGAGTACAGGAGGGAACTGAGCACACACCCCTGTGGGGCCCCTGTGTTGAGGATCAGCGTGGCGGACGTGTTGTTACCTACCCTTTCCACGAGGCGGCCCGTCAGGAAGTCCAGGTTCCAGGTGCAGAGGGATGTGTTTAGTCCCAGTGTCCTTAGCTTATTGAGGGGCGCTATGGTGTTGAACACTGAGCTGTAGTTAATGAATAGCATTATCACATAGGTGTCCAGATGGGAAAGGGCAGTGTGGAGTGCAATAGAGATTGCATCTGTGGATCTGTTTGGGCAGTATGCAAATTGGAGTGGGTCTAGGGTTTCTGAGATAATGGTGTTGATGTGAACCATGACCAGTCTTTCAAAAGACTTCATGGCTACAGACATGAGTGCTACGGGTCGGTAGTCATTTAGGCAGGTTATCTTAGTGTTCTTGGGCACAGGGACTATGATCGTCTGCTTAAAACATGTTGGTATCGCAGACTCGGACAGGGAGAGGTTGAAAATGTCAGTGAAGACACTTGCCAGTTGGTCAGCGCATGATCGCAGTACACGTCCTGGTAATCCGTCTGGCCCTGTGGCCTTGTGAATGTTGGCCTGTTTAAAGGTCTTACTCACATCGGCTGCGGAGAGCGTGATCACACAGTCGTCCGGAACAGCTGGTGCTCTCATGCATGTCTCAGTGTTATTTGCCTTGAAGCGAGCCTTGAAGCGAGCATTCTTTACCATCTATTGCATCTTAGCCACTCTGTCACTGCTCATCCATATATTTTATACCTTTACTAAACTCAGCAAAAAAAGAAACGTTCTCTCACTGTCAACTGTGTTTATTGTCAGCAAACTTAACATGTTTAAGTATTTATATGAACATAACAAGATTCAACAACTGAGACATAAACTGAACAAGTTCCACAGACATGTGACTAACAGAAATTAATAATGTGTCCCTGAACAAAGGGGGGGGGTCAAAATCAAAAGTAAAGGTCAGTATCTGGTGTGGCCACCAGCTGCATTAAGTACTGCAGTGCATCTCCTCCTTATGGACTGCAACAGATTTGCCAGTTCATGCTGTGAGATGTTACCCCACTCTTCCACCAAGGCACCTGCAAGTTCCCGGACATTTCTGGGGGGAATGGCCCTAGCCCTCACCCTCTGATCCAACAGGTCCCAGACGTGCTCAATGGGATTGAGATCCGGGCTCTTCGCTGGCCATGGCAGAACACGCACAGAAATGATGCAGACAATTACATTGATGGAAGCAACAATCTTTCTGCAATTTTAAGCTGATCCAGCCCTAATTATTTTAATTGTTTTTAAGTCACTGTCATGTCTACCTCTGATAAGCCTCCTAGTAAAGTGATTAAAAACAATCAAGCCTCCCGGACAAGTGCTAAAAAATAGCCCACGTTAATATACAGTATGTAGCCTAACGAGCAAGGTTCATGAAATCACTATGGGTATTTACAAACAGCACAGGAATGAAATAATCCACATGTATTGATCAGATCTTTACTAATGCTGCAGAAGTCTGCTCTAAAGCAGTATCCAGATCCATTGGAAGTAGTGATCATAGTATAGTAGCCATATCTAGGAAAACCAAAGTTCCAAAGACTGGGCCTAATACAGTGTATTTAAATTTTAAAAAGTATTTAACTAGGCAAGGCAGTTAAGAACAAATATTTCTTTTTACAATGACGGCCTACTCCGGCCAAACCCCGACGACGCTGGGCCAAATGTGTCCGCACTATGGTACTCCCAATCACGGCTGGATGTGATACAGCCTGGATTCGAACCAGGTACTATAGTGACCTCTTGCACTGAGATGCAGTGCCTTAGACCGCTGCACCACTCGGGAGGATAAGAGATCATACCAGAGGTTTTGTAGTGATTCCTATGTTGAAGATGTAAAGAATATTTGCTGGTCTTTGGTGTATAATGAGGAGCAACCAGACGCTACACTTTTATGAAATTGCTTATTCCAGTTACTAATAAGCATGCACCCATTAAGAAAATGACTGTAAAAACTGTTAAATCCCTGTAGATTGATGAGGAATTGAAAACATTTATGGTTGAGAGGGACGAGGAAAAAGGAATGCCAAATAAGTCAGGCTGCACAGCTGATCGGCAAACGTACTGTCAAATTAGAAATCATGTGACTAAACTAAACAAAAAGAAGAGGAAAAATGTACTATGAAACAAAGATAAAGGATATAAAGAATGATAGTAAAAAGATTTGGCGACCTTAAATGACATTTTGGGCAAAACGGCAAACTACTCCAATCATTTCATTGAACCTGGTGGATCATTCGTCACAAAACCCACTAATATTGGCAACTATTTTAAAGGGACACTTTGGGATTTTGGCAATCAAGCCCTTTATCTACTTCCCCAGAGTCAGATGAACATGTGGATATCATTTGTATGTCTCTGCGTGCAGTTTGAAGGAATACCAAATGCATACCCCACAAGATACCCCACAAGACATGCTACCAGGAGTCTCTTCAAAGTCCCCGAGTCCAGAACAGACTCTGGAAAACACACAGTACTACACAGAGCCATGACTACATGGAACTCTATTCCACATCAAGTAACTCATGCAAGCTGTAACATAAACATAAAACTACACCTTATGGACCAGCACGGAGTGTGAAGAGTGCTAGCACATGGACTGTTCACAAACATACTATATGTATGGTGGTATTATAAATATAATGTAGATATGTAGTGGTGTAATAAGTGTACTGTTTTATTTTATTGCATTTGTTTGTCTTAATTTGTTTGGAACCCAGGAAGAGTAGCTGCTGCCTTGGCAGGAACTAATGGGGATCGATAATAAACCCCAGGAAGAGCAGCTGCTGCCTTGGCAGGACCTAATGGGGATCGATAATAAACCCCAGGAAGAGCAGCTGCTGCCTTGGCAGGACCTAATGGGGATCGATAATAAACCCCAGGAAGAGTAGCTGCTGCCTTGGCAGGACCTAATGGAGATCGATAATAAACCCCGGGAAGAGCAGCTGCTGCCTTGGCAGGACCTAATGGGGATCGATAATAAAACCCAGGAAGAGCAGCTGCTGCCTTGGCAGGACCTAATGGGGATCGATAATAAACCCCAGGAAGAGCAGCTGCTGCCTTGGCAGGACCTAATGGGGATCGATAATAAACCCCAGAGAGAGCAGCTGCTGCCTTGGCAGGACCTAATGGGGATCGATAATAAACCCCAGGAATAGTAGCTGCTGCCTTGGCAGGACCTAATGGAGATCGATAATAAACCCCAGAGAGAGCAGCTGCTGCCTTGAACGAGAAACAAGACCTGAGTAAGAAAAACTCTGGGCCTAATAGTCTATAATGTGGCCAGGTCACGTAGCCAGGAAAACAACCCTCCCAGCCTTATATAAAACAGAATGACATATTTTACATTATCCTACAGACAGTCAATGTCACATATCGAGTTGAACTCATCTGACTAATGTTTGAATAATTGATGCGTGTCGATTAGATTCGGAATTTAATCCTGGGTAAAAAAATGACACTGGGTGAGGACTGATGCCTTGGGGACCGATGGCCACCTCGAGTCACCTTTGTTTCTTCTTTACCACTTCCCTTCTTCCTGGAGAGCAGAAAACACACTCTCCAGTGTTTCTGTCTTCTGCTGGGTTAGTTTCCATAGCAACAAAGTTTTTACGCAGGTTAAGGGGGATAATGAAGAATTACGTGATAATCATTTTGTTGACAAGGGGAAGCTGATTGAGTGCTACTCTCTCTGTGTGTGTGTGTGTGTGTGTGTGTGTGTGTGTGTGTGTGTGTGTGTGTGTGTGTGTGTGTGTGTGTGTGTGTGTGTGTGTGTGTGTGTGTGTGTGTGTGTGTGTGGGGGGGGGTCATCTGATATTGATAGGGTTTACATGCTTATCCTGCTGATTCCTACTGACAAGATGCAGAACAAAACTTAGACACTTAACTGTTTGGCTGAATCTCACACACACACACACACACACACACACACACACCTTCACACCCACCTACATACATCCACTCTGTTGCACAAAATGACAGATATTATTTGGCACTATCAAATGATCTATTTCTGTCCTCAACCAAATTCAATAGACTTCCACAACACAATGCTTGATGGGTCACAGCACGAGCCATAACAACTCTCTCTCAATTTCTCTCCCTTTCTCTCATTCTATCCCTCCCTCCATCCCTCTATCGACCCTCTATCCCAGCTTCCTTGGGTCCCAGCGGCCATAGAATCCTGATGGAGTGATAGATTTTTCCTCCCACACCTCTCATTCCGTAATGAGATATTTGTCAAGGTGTTTTTTCCCTGCGACCCTCTGATGAGCGATGATAGCCGCTCCATCCCGCACACACACACACACACACACACACACACACACACACATATACACCATCTAGTAAGTAGAGAGCAAAGCGGCGTGGGTTGAAATGCTTCATGACAGCTCTCCCTGCATGGCCAGATGCTGCATTGTGTGATGATCAAGTTAGCTGCTAGGCGTTGGACACCGTGCAGCAGAGGAGAGGGCCCTCGCCGCCTAAAATCCAGCGCCGCATTAAGTCGGCGCAGTGACAGACAACACTAAACGAGCCGGGCAGAGAAGGCAGCAACCAGGTTAATTATTGATACCTAATGTGATTAAAGGAGAGGTGGGGAGTGGGAGGATAGAGAGATGTAAGAAAGATGGAGAGAGAAAGAGGTGTGTGTGTGGTGGCTAGTTGCAATGTTACAAGTGAGAGAGTGAGAAAGTGGGGGAGAGGGAAAGTGAGATTGAAGAGGAGGAGGGAGGATGAACGCACTGCGTTGTGTACCAGTGGTCTGTGGGGGTTTGAGGAGGATGGACGCACTGCGTTGTGTACCAGTGGTCTGTGGGGGTTTGAGGAGGATGGACGCACTGCGTTGTGTGCCAGTGGTCTGTGGGGGTTTGAGGAGGATGGACGCACTGCGTTGTGTACCAGTAGTCTGTGGGGATTTGTGCCAGTAGTCGGGGGAAACGCTTCCACAGTTTCAAAAACAAAACGGGTGTTTTCCTTTTATTCATACTTATTAAGCTGGAATGACCCCAGCATACTTCAGATGCTCTAATAACTCCATTCATTAATTAATCATCTCTCCCACTCCTATTGTTTGCCGGCCCGGCGAATTAGAAGCTTGGTTAATCCCGTTAGTGAATGTTTGTTGGCCTTCCTAAGCCATTGGTCAGCTACAGTGAAGCCCGTCTGTCACTCGCTCTTCAATCATAGTGACGGCCTAAGAGCAAAGTCCCCCTTCTAGACTCAATAGTCTTGTTATATTGTTACAGAGGAGCCAGAGGGATGAAGTAGATTGTGAGCTGTGTCGCCAGTGTATGAGCCACTGTAGTTCTGTATATTTTAGACAGTCTACAGACACCACCAGTGGGTTTCCAGTTCCTCCACGGTGGGAGCTCGAAGTTGTCTGCTATTTGAATGAAAGGAAATCCTCGGATACACTCTGAGAGAATTCCCTGAGCCACCCCAACAAATGTATCCCTGTCTGCATCGCACAAGAGGAGTGGAGGGAGAATAGGAAAAATGTTAAATGCACAAATCCATCCCAGCATCCATCTGAACCCCGGCCTCCCGTCCCGGCGGTGGTTATTTGGGAGTCTTGTTTGCTGTGCCAAGTGTGTCCTCAGGCGGCCTGAGGAGCCTGTGAACGCTGCGGCTTTCGCTGCGTTCCTCTGCTTTCCTCAGCACCAGCCCCCCCCCCCCCCCCCCCCCCCACTGTTAAGCTTCTTTAAAGTCTACGCTGCTAGCTAGCTACCGGGCCTGGTTGGATGCTGCTGCTGCTACTACTGCTACATATTGGATTTTCATTTAGAAGGATGTGTGATACTGCATTGGAAAGGGTTTTTGAACTCTCCAGATGGTTGAAATGGCCCTAATCAAAGAGGATATTGACTTTGTTCATGGATGGATTGGTACAGGAAGGAGAAGGTACTTTCTGCCACCGTCTGTAATCGTTAGTGGATTGAACAACCGTTTCTGAAGTTAGCGATCCAAAGGCATCACATAATGTGTCTTCACGGCTCACATAATGTGTCTTCAGGCTGAGAGAGAGAGACCCTACATCCCACTGCTGGCTTGCCTCTGAAGCTAAGCAGGGTTGGTCCTGGATGGGAGACCAGATGCTGCTGAAGGTGGTGTTGGAGTGCCAGTAAGAGGCACTCTTTGGTCCCTACCAAAATATCCCAATGCCCCAGGGCAGTGATTGGGGACATTGTCTTGTGTAAGGTGCCATCTTTCGGATGGGATTTTAAACAGTGTCCTGACTCTCTGGGGTCACTAAAGATCCCATGGCACTTATCGTAAGAGTAGGGGTGCTAACCCTGGTGTCCTGGCTAAATTCCCAATCTGTCCCTCATACCATCATGGCCACATAATCATCCCCAGCTTCCAATTGGCTCATTCATCCCCCCTCCTCTCCCCTGTAACTATTCTCCAGGTCGATGCTGTAAAAGAGAATGTGTTCACAGTCAACTTACTTGGTAAGATCAGGGTTAAATCAGAGTGAGAGAGTCCCTCCACTCCAACCCCCTCCACTCTGGCCAGCCAGCTGTGTGTGGGTCAGTATCCTGGCTCCCTCCTGTCACACAGACTGACCACCTGGGCAAACAGATGGGAATTTGATACGGCTAATTCGTCTAACCAGCACCGGTCGCTAGCTCGATTAGCCCCCGTTCCCAGTGCACACAGTTGACAGAGTGACTGACGGCAGCCCACTGAGCTGAAGTGATGGCAAGGCCCCTGGCAGACTTTAGCATCAGCCGTAAGAGATCGCTCAACCTAGCACAGCTGGGAGAGGCCATAGGGCATGTTTATCTAAATGCTACAGATGAATATGTGACGTCAGAAACAAGAATATCAAGATGGCTGCCAAACTAGGAGCTTTTGAACGGTGGTGATACAGATATTAAACGAATAGCCGGATATAATTTGGGTATTTGGCCATCCCACATGGCAAAGGAATGAAACAGACTTGAACCCTAGCTAGCAACCCGTGTAGGACCTGTACAAAAATGTACAGTCAATAATCTGGAGCTTCTGTGGACATCTGTAACTAAACAGCTGGAGACCAGATGTGCTAGCATCAGGGTAGCATGTTGTAAGTGTAGCCCACTGGAAGACAGCAGTTAAATGTTTCATGGGTGGTAGTGGGGACACGTGTGCACACTGACTCCTGCACGTGTGAACGCTCACTGGGTCCTCCTAACGCTGGGTGGGATGGGGAAATTGGATGTAAAATATATATCCACAGGGAAAAGCACAAGCAGGATATCTAAATAAATGAAATTACTGAGCATATAACTTTGGTATCCTGCATGTGCTTTTCCCTGTGGATATATATTTGGAATTAGCACCGCAAACATCTACTTGGAACAGTTTATTATAGTCTTGGCTGAAAGGACTTTTGTCTAAAATGGGATGTATAGACCTATCTGCTCAACTGGAATACACAGGACAAGGGTGTATGCATCCAGTCCTTATGCAGACACATCAACATGTTTTTTTCCCCCATGTTTGAATGTCTGATTGATTGTTTGAGTTGCGTGGAATTTCTCAAAGCTGGAAACAGAGTTCTGATCGAATCGAGAGAAAACCCAATTAAACATTTTTGATGTGGAACTAATTTGGAAGAGAACTTCAAATGTTTGTTTGAGGAGAATACGATTTTCCCTCGTGTGTGTGTGTGTGTGTGTGTGTGTGTGTGTGTGTGTGTGTGTGTGTACCTGTTTTTTCCCTACCTTTATCTTGACTCACACAAACACCCTCTCCTTCAGCAAACACCACAAAATGTCAGATAGCCTGCGTTATTTGACTGTTCTTAAAAGCTTAGCCCTATTTCAAAGAAAGTTTGCCAGCTCTATTTACATATTTAAGATGTACGCTACCGGCGTGGAGCGTCAGATAGTGTTTTTCATCTTCAGCATAAGCCTGTGCTTTATCTTTTGGGGGTACAGTTTTAATTGGAAGTTTGGTACAAAGCAAGTGGTGCAAAAGGGGATCAAATCCTATGCTTAGAGGATTACACTGTACATTAGTGGATGCTTTGGAAGGCCTGATTTGAAATTGAGCTGGTTTTGAAATGCGGAGAAGTCTCTGGTATCTGTGATATACATTTCTAAATATCTTGCATTGGAAGGTAAATCCAGGCTTTAAAGTGATTATACAGTAGCTATGCATAACGTGTCCATTAGAAGATATAGGTGTTTGTAATAGCTGTATTTTTATAAGGTATATATTTCTGTCTGTACTGACATGTGAGGGTCATAATTGGAGCTACAAGCTCAGCCAGATAAGAAGCACAGGCTAGTAATGAACTGGGGTGTTATCATTCGTCCAAACAGTTGCAAACAGTTACGTTTTGCAACAACCACAAGGGTTTCTATTGGACAGATTCAGGTAGGTCCTTCCCCGTTTCATTCCATTTAAGGAACGTTTAAGGAACGTTTTGCAACAGAATCGGCGTAATGAATACACTCCTGGGTCCAGACGAAACAGTTCTGTGCTCAAGGGTGTGACTCCTTAAGGATTGGTGGCATGCAGCCGACAGGCTTCTGTGTTTGGTCTATGAGTTTGATAACATGATCTTGTAATCTATGACGTTGAAGAAGCTGAATTTGATGCTTTCTGCGTATTCTCAGTTGCATGATGCAGTGACGCTTTAAAGTTGAGCTAACAGTGTCGATTTTGAGAGAGACCACTAAGCGTTGGACGACTAGAGTGGGAAGGAGTGTAGGGCGTCACTGGGCTGTACTATGAGGCCTTCTGCCTGACGTGGAAAGCCTCTTTCAATTATATACATCTTTATGGCTTGCAATGTGTTCAATACTGACACATCTTTTCTTTGCTATCTTTTCCAGGTCCGTCGTTCAAGCCGAGCTGCAGCAAGGCCCAGAGGTATCTAGAGTTCATCCCTATCAACCTGCACACCCAGAGGATGAGGGTGACGTGTCCTAGACAAACAGGTGTGTGTCCAAATGTACCTATAAAGCATACGGGTTGTATTCATTAGGCACCAAAAATGGATTTAAACAGGGAAGGACTAGCTGGACTTGTCCAATAAGAAATGTACATTTTACTTTTCAGGGTTATGGTGTGCCCTAATGAATATAACCCTGACTATTACAACTTCATGAGGGTTTTCCAGCTGCTGGGAATGAGCACTGTGGTCTTGAACGTCACCTACAGCCGCTACAGTTCAAGAGTTCACGTCCTTTGCTCTACTTCTTCTCTTGTCAGGAGAGCGCACAAGGCGCGGATCAGAGGCATCTGGGGTGCTGACAGGTGCACATTAACTCTGACAGACAGACCGACCGGCAGACAATGGTCTAACGAAGCCCTACGCGTTTGGCCCTGAGAGGCAATACACAGAATAGCCTGGCTTAGAGCTTCCATCTCCCTCTACAACCAACCCCAATACTCACCTCTCTGTAGTTCAGCCCTGGACTTGTCAAAATGCATTATGGCCGCTGACACGCTTCTACACGCTAGCTCTGGGATGCGCTCAGTAACTGCAAACGCACTAGCTCTTGGGGAATGTTCCTCAGTTTCGAGTTCTCACCGTTTGATTGATTGTAAAGTTGAAGGCTAGACAAGCCTTGACACAGATCTCGACTACTCAGCACATCAGGGACATACAATAAGGAGAATAAGGAGAATGGAGCTGTTACCCAAAACCATGACCACTGACTGACTGGTCAAAAAGAAGGGTTAGTCAGAAGTCTACCACCCCTGAGAAAGAGGGAGAATGTGTTGAAAGAGATCGTTCCTGGTTCAGCTTGGTTTCTGCTGCCAGGTTTCAGAAGACATAATAGCTCTTGAAACACATGGTGAAGCTTTGTTTGTTGATAAAATGGCTTCCACATAGTCACTCCCTTGGCAGTTGTTTTCTTTGGGGTGAAAAACGATTCACTTTGCCTTACGTTCCAAGAAAGCATGTGTTAATTAAACATGCGTCCATCCATGTAAATGACATCAGCGTTTTTTCTATTAGTCACCTAGTTTTCTGTGCTTGTTAAGAATTATAGTAGTATTTCCTCTAGTTTGGTTTTTCGTTCCCCCCAAACAAACCAAACCATGCATAGCTTTTGCATTTGGATTTGCGTTCCACTATTGATCATGTAGTGAGAGAATGAGAGAAGGTGATACTAGCGACTAGCGACTGGCTAGCGTGGGAGCACAGTATGATGACTCAGTCACCATTTATGCCATTGTTTGAACGACATACCATCTAGGGGCTATCACAACTGTGGCAATCTCGAGGAAGAGACATTCCCACAGATGTCCTCGGGTCACTGAAGCCAGGAGAGGTGTAAAGACTGAGACTTGAATCGACAAAATTCATGTTTGGATTGTCTCAAGAGTTCAGGAAGAGCTGTGAAGGTTGATATGTTTAATTGTACTGTAAGCGTACGGATTTATTGTTACAGAGAAACTGTCATTCTGTTCACCGGACGGCGGAGAGTTCAAAGAAGAGCAACACAGGTGTGCTCTTATCATACGGTGTTGAGGTGTGGTGATTAGATCCCAGAATGTGTGGGTCTTCATGTAAAAGTTGTAATGTTTTGGGCCATCAAAGTGATGTTAATTAGACAATAGGAGATACAGGGAATTGGCGCTCTTGGAGGAATAAAAGTTGAGCTTTAACTTAGATCATGGAGTCATTGGTAAACCTGATATACGTTGGTACTGTATGTCATAGTGGTGAATATTCTACGCTGTTAAGACTTATTTTAAGAAGGATATTTTGTTTCCTTTTTATCGTGAAGATTTCTGGTATGTACCATTTGCAAATTGTGTTCTTATTGCGTAACTGTAATAAATGTGATTACTTTTAAATGGATACGAACTGCAGTCCTCACATTTTTGAGTAATTTTCCTCAAATTATTATTTGGTGAAATGTTTAATGGTAAATGTTATTCACAATATTCATAGCATATATGCTCGGTCTCTAACTGTGCATCTCTGAGCTAAGGTTAACTCAATAATAACTCTACTTAATGCTAAGACATTGATTGCAAGATATTAGCTCCTTGTTCCTCAGCCTCTCAATAATTGCAGAGTAAGGAAACTGTTATAAACTCCATTTGGGCTATGTAAAAGGGACATTTTATCTCCCTTAACCCATTCCCATGTCCTGTTCAACTATGAATTATTCAAATGTATCTCACCGGCCTGCAATAATTTCTCCTCCCAGGGAGAGAGAGACAGCCCCCCCCCCCCCACCCTACGGTTCTCCAGTCGATTTATGGGGGCAGACGGGGGGGCGGAGGGGACACACACTAGGAAATCAGCTAGAGCAAATTGGCCCGTGTGAGTGATGTTGCCGGCTCACCATTGTATTTCATTGTGTCGTTGTGAGGCAGTAGCCAATTAAGGGGAGCTGGGAAGTTTTAGAACCCAGGGGCCGTGCAGGGAGCGGTGGGGGACAAGGGGGGCCATGTCGGTGACCATGGGATCATTAAGACGGAAGCGTGGGGCGAGTGCCAACCAATACCCTTCCCAACCTTCGCATTCAGAGCAGCGCTGTCAGTAATTGCTGTCGACGGGACTTCTCAAACAGGACTTTCTGTGGCGGCTGGCTGCTCTGCCGTCCCAGAGGCCGTTCGTTAGCTGACCTCCACCGCACTAAACCACCACACTGGAGGATTCACTCGCACACACACACACACACACACACACACACACACACACACACACACACACACACACACACACACACACACACACACACACACACACACACACACACACACACACACACACACACACTCATCATCACCACCTCTCCTCAGTCCACACTACTGTCAGACCTCATTACACGTTCCAAACAAAACCTTGTATGACTATTTTCCTGCGTCACAATTTTCCACCTTCCTTCTGAGGAAACAAAGTTGATATAAGTCTCATGTTTGTCTTTTTCTCAAACCCTCCCCTCCTTCTTGACCCCCCTTCATTTCCCCATCCATTCCTCTCTACTTGGTGTACTGTACAACACAGTTCCCACTAACCCCAGGCGGGACTCCTTCTTGCCTTCCCAGATGCATTCTATGACGTGATCACGGTGGGGGCTCCAGCGGCCCACTTCCAGGGCTTTAAGGGCGGAGGGCTACAGCGGCTACTGAGCAGACATGAGGCAGAGAAGAAGAGGTGAGACAGCCTCATTATACTACACATAGCATGCAGCAGAGACGGGGCTGCCTTGGAAAATAGATTCATACCCAAATGCAACCCTCCTGGTTAAATAAAGCATTAAAGTGTCTTTGTCCAAAAGGCACCATATTCCATGTACAGTATAGTGCACTAATTTTGGCCTGAGTATAGGGTGCCATTTTGGATTGGCCCACTTTAGGGTGGAGAGGTATAGTATAGAGGATACTAACAGAGAAGGATGGATGTAAGTCTGTCTCTGACTGGTTTTCATGTAAGGCTTGTTCTGCTAACGACAGGTGAATGTAGCAGGGCCAGCATTGGTAGTGACAGATTAATTTGGTCCTGACATCAGGATTTGATTTGTGCAAGTAGGGCTAGGCTACGCAGTACTGTTAGTGACAGCTGAGCTGGGAGGTTTGACTCAATTGGGATCTGCTCTGTTTGCCACTGACAGCAATATTTGACTGGAGGGGCATAGGCCCTAATGCCGATGAGACTGTTGACTGACTCAGGCTTTTTGTATTTACTCACCGGCTTCTCTCTCTGTGCCGTGGCCATTTTGGATCTTCCAGGTCCCTTCGCAATAACCCTGAGTCGTCCCTATTGACACTCCGAGAGACTGTGATTGAATTGTGTCTGTTTGATTCAATTACCTAGCGCCCATCGCGGACTGTGGCTGTGTGCATGATGTAGAGTCTCTCTCTCTGACGGAGAAGACATGTCTAATTAGTATGTTCTCATCGAGCGGGGCCGTCACAGGCCTGACAAACACCCCGATGGGGGTAATATAGTGATGTAGGTGAACTGAGAACAGTGACAGTACAGTAACAGTCCCAACCACCATCCCCCATAGCTATTCATAAAGCGTCTCATAGTAAGAAGTGCTGATCTAGGATCAGGCCCTCCCCCGTCCATTTCATCGTATTCAATATTATGTAAAATGCTAAACTGATCCTAGATCAGCACTCCCACTGAGACGTTTTAAGAATACAGCTTGGCCCTGGGGTCGTTAATCAAGATGGCCGCCTTAATGTCCTCCGATCTGAGATCAGCGTTTTGTATCTTGTCGACGTTTGCCCTTCCCATGCTGTAAGATGGAGGGGGGTTGTCATGGGTTCAGCGTGTGGCCACTTGAGTGATGCCTGAGGAAATGAGAGGTGATTTTCCCCAAAGCTTCTCTGTCGAGTGCCGAGTCATTACGGACCATGTCAGAGCCAATTAGTTACACTGAGTTTAGAGCGCAACAAAGAAGAGGAGATGGAGAGAAAGAAAGAGAGAGAAAGAAAGAATGAAACCGAGAGAAAAGAAGTTTGAAGAAAAATAAGTTAGAGCATTTTTTTTTTTAATGAACTGCACAAGCGAATTTGCCCAGTAGTCAACGCTTATCTGCTAGCATACACTACGATAAGAGTTAGCATATTTTGGAAAGAAGAGTCCACTGAAGTAAAATCAATTGCTTTGAAAGAGAGATTAGACTGGGCAAGGAAGGACTCCCCAGGGATACTTTTTTGTCTCATATTTGACTTAGCTAACTGTAGCTTATATTTTCCAATTTTCCGCCTGGCTAACCGAGGAACGGCCAACTGCCAAGCCCCATCTCATGTCTGACCCAGAATCCAGTCATTTGTCAGTCATTTCCCTAAAATGGGATTTCATGCTCCTCTCCATCGTTATCTTGGATTTGCTTCTATTTGCCTCGTTGGCATTTTAATGGAGTTGCATGTTTTCTTTCAATGGGGGAAAATCAATTTCCGTGACTTAATTTGCATGTTATGCCACGGTGGACATTTTTATTTTGACTCGAGCGTATCTGCCAAGAGGTGCTCTTCAATGCGCTGTTGAAGACCGTGTTTTGTGTTTGGAAATAAATATAAATGAAGTCATGTTATGAAAGTAGATAGCGAGGTTAGACCTAATCTGTAGACACAGACAGACACACTGCCTTTGAACAAGAGCCTTTTGTAATCGTCTTTGATTAAAGGGAACAATAGTCTAGATGTGAGACTTGACTATTCAATGACATATAAATGAATCAAAGGGAGGAGAGGAAAAATGGGGGATGAGGAAAAAAGAAAAACCTGGAGGTGGAACCAGGAGGGCAAAAAAAGAGCCATTCACCCCGGGCACCTAGAGGAGGGGGAGGGGGGGGGGGAGGGGAGGGAGAGAGAGATGGAGGGAGAGAGGGGAGAGAGCGAGAGAGATGGAGAGGGAGAGAGGAGAGGAGGAGGAGGGGAGAGGGAGGGGAGGGGAGAGTGGGTAGGGAAGGAAGAGGGGATAGAAGAGGAGTGTGCGAAAGAGAGGGTGAGAGATGGGGAGAGGGAGAGCGAGCGGGATGGGAGCCTCGGCATTGTACTTACAGTATGCAACAGCCAGAGCCAGCGATATCTTCTTAGTGTGGGGCCTTGAAAGGAAGTTAAATTAACAGCTGCACTTCGGGCCCCTTCAGTATCCTACAAAGCTATTTACATACAGGGCAGGTGCTTTTAGCCTTCATTAATGCCTTCCACCCAAATGGCTGTTTGAAAAGTCACCTCTTTTTTCTCTTTTTTTCCTTCTTTTTAATTGAACCCTGTAGACGTTGCGGACTAATCTTTCTTTAACAAGCCCCTCCTTTGAATCATTCAGCTTTTTGTACAGTGATCAGAGACGCTTACTTTGGCTGGAGCCCAGGTTTATTTAATGTGCATCATCAGGATCTGTAACGAGGAACGCTGCTGAGCTGAGGTTGAAGCACTTCTTGTTTTTATACAGTTATCTCTCTCGTTCTCTCTCTCTCCCAGTGTGTGTGTGGGGGGGGGGGGTGCAAGCTGTGCAAGCTGTGCTGTGTCGCTCCTTCACTGTACGCACTGCCGAGGGTCTGACCTTTATTGTTGTGGGGCCGCCCGGCGGCTCCGGCAACACTGCTTAATGGTCATTTTGGGGTGTGGAGGGGAGCAGCAGTCACAGCAGGGACAGTTTGGTTCAGGCTACAGTACATACACCTAATAGAGTCCTCTGGGATGGCAAGGTTTAACTTCACTTGCAAAACTCTGTCCAACTAAATAGTGTGTGTGTGTGTTATTCCCAGGCAGTTAGTTATACTTTTGGATTCAAAGAGAGGCAGTTTTTAAAATTGTATTTAACCAGGTAGGCCAGTTGAGAACAAGTTCTCATTTACAACTGCGACCTGGCCAAGATATAGCAAAGCAGTGCGACAAAAACAACAACACAGAGTTACACATGGAATAAACAAACGTACAGTCAATAACACAATAGAAAAATCTATATACAGTGTGTGCAAATGTAGTAAGATTAGGGAGGTAAGGCAATAAATAGGCCGTAGCGGTGAAATACTTACAATTTAGCATTAACACTGGAGTGATAGATGTGCAGATGATGATGTGCAAGTAGAGATACTGGGGTGCAAAGGAGCAAAATAAGTTGCGTATTAGAACCAGTAGAGAACTGATTAACACTATCTTGTTCAAACACAGGCTGTTCTGGCATCAGGCTGTGTGTCTGTGTGATGAAGGGCAGTAGCCCTGGTCAGATGGAAGAAACTGTGCATTTCATTTCATATTTCTATGCTCCTGTCCTCCTATATGATAGTGTGGGTTTTGGCAGTAGCCCTGGTCAGATCTACAGTAAGGACTGGTCTGAAATCAGTGCCTAGTCCCGTGAGAGAGTGGCTGTTGGTCCTGGTCTGATTTGAGAAACACTTCTAAGATCAGTTGCTATCCAGCACTGTCTTACGACAGACTGGGCTTTGGGGAACCAGACCTGAGGAACCAATGGACACAATCTTGTTCAAACACAGGCTGTTCTGGCATCAGTATGGTGCAGGCTTTATGTCTGTTTGATGGAGGAGGACTTTTACAGTGGCCCTATTAACTGGTCTGCGATCAGTTGCATTCCAGCCTTGTCTCTATGACGGAGTGGGTTTTGGCAATGGCATTGGTCTGGTCAGGTCCACGCTGGTCTAGGATCAGTTGCTATCCAGTCCTCTCACTTATGACAGAGTGGGCTTTGGCAGTAACCAGACTGGTCTAGGATCAGTTGCTATCCAGTCCTCTCACTTATGACAGAGTGGGCTTTGGCAGTGACCAGACTGGTCTAGGATCAGTTGCCTTCCAGTGCCAGGCCTGTCTGTATCTCAATGACAGAGTGTGTTTTTTGGCCCGGGGAGTTGTGGGCCTCAGTCCTGCCGTCTTCCGATGCAGTGTTCTGCTCCTGCTGGCTGTCAACAGCAGGCCTGGAAGCTCTTCATTAATTTCCTTCCCCACTATTAATTAGCCATGAGCCGGAGACACGGGCTTAATTAGAGAAGAGAGGCTGCTTCTTCTTCTTCTTCTTCTCCTCCTTTTTCTCTTTCCCTCTTCCTCTCATTACTGTCATAACCAATTCCCATTGATCATTTAGGAACATCAAGGGAGGACGCTTTGCTAGACAGCTTACTATTTGCTAGTTTTGATAATTCCTCCTAATAGGTAGGTCTAGAGTGGGTGAGTGGATGCTCCAGGGCGGAGAGCGAGGTGTGGGATAGCTAGCCCACTAGGGAGGCTGTGTCTGGGGGAGAGTTGGGTCGATAAAGACCCCCCCACCACCTCCTGGGAGGTTCTCTCAGATATAAGATAATCTGCAGAGTAATAACGTGTATACAAACATGTATTTTACATTTAACTAGCTAGCTTGTGGCTCAGCAAATTGCCAGTAAACGCTAAGAAACACAGCCAAAATCCTTTTATTCTTGATTAAACACCTAACAACAAATTCCTCCACCATTGTAAACAAGGATATTCCAGGTCGGGTGTCCATTTTTAAGCTTTTCCCTTAACAAGCAGGGTTTCTGTTCCCTTCACTGTGCTTGTCGGCAGCCATCTTGGCTTTGGTGGAAGCTAGCTAGCTTATTGGACTGAGCAGGCCATCCTGATGAGGAATTTATGGTTTCCCTCCAATAACCAGGTCCGATATAGGTCAATGCTCTCCTGTGGCATCAGGCGGTAGGGACCATGTGTAAACACTGATTATCCACTGCACAGGATACCTAATGGCTGGATTTGTACTTATGAGTCAACAGTGTTGTTATGCAGCTGGAATTAGCTTATGAGTCTCTGTCTCCCTTACTCACTCACTCACTCAGACAAGACTCACTCAGACTCAGTGTTCTGTTTTATTCATCTGCTTCCATTTGTACCCTCCTGCATAATGTGGTAATAAGAACTCCAACTCAAAGAGAATGGCCAAGTTTTAACGAAATGACTTACGTAAATTATCATTCAAACAAATGTTGGCTCTTTTCCTAGTATTCCCTAGCAACTTCCCTAGTATTGACTATAGGCTACTCTGTAGAGATGGGATACGATGGTACTGGATCTCATAAGAGGCCGACGTCTGATTGTCTTTGGGCTGCAGCGGGTGGCCTATCTCCAGAGAACTCATTAGCCGTAATGACAAGGCCAGGGTTTGTTAGCGCTAACCAATCGGATGCTACATTGGCAGCAGCTAGCTAGCCCCCAGTACCCCTGAAGTAATAAAGGTCTCCAGGTTTTGGCGCTGTACTGATGAAGCAGGTAGGGGATGTGTCATAAAAGATTGCTTTGAGGACTCTTCTACACGCTCTCTCGTTCTCAAGACATTCACTCTTTCAGTCTTCAGTCAATTATGCCTTGGGATCTGGCTCCAGGGTCTGGCCTACATACAGGCTGTTCAGAGCTGAATCTAAACTAGCTGGGAGGGTTGACTGCCTCAAATCACTGCCTCGTTAACGCACGCGCTTGGTCTGATGGCAGGAAATCACTGTGGAGAACTCAATGAAAGTCATTGAAACTTTACTTGAGGTGAACGTTTGATTGGGACTGATGTGCCCTGAATCTATGAACTGACAAAACACGTTTCATCTGAGGGTGAAACGCTTCCCTAAAAATGGAAAAAAATGTATTAATTATTCATAATTTTCATCTGGCTGCAGATATTAATTAGGTGGTTTTAGATTGAAGCGTTGGAAAGCATTGATCTATGATACAGTTTCAAGCAACTAGAGCAACATCTTACTTACTGTATTCAGACTATACCACAGACTGTATTGTGGCAGTAATGAATCCAACTAGAAAACGTTTACCAGTGGACTGTTTGTGATTACCCTATTATCTAGACTACAAACCGATCCATAGTCATCACCGTTCTAAATGGACACAATAATTGTATGTGGAATGTATACGTTCTGCTTACTAATGACGTATAGGAACATGTCATGGTTTGGCTATTGATTGGAGGCAGAATGAGCTGAAATGAATCTGTTCCTGCAGGTGGTTTGCAATATGCCTGGACATTGGTTACTCTGTGGGCGTGTCATTGATTTAATCTAAATAACTCCCAGGCCCAGGTTCTGTCTACAGTATCATTGATCCATCTCCTTCGTTTCTCACTTCTCGCTCTCTCCGGTCAAGTTAGAAGAGTCAAATATAGTTCTATGGTGAACTTGTCTGAGTATGTAAAATAGTTGAATATGTTTAGCACTGCTGAAACTAGCTGGATTCATACAGTCAAATTTAACTGCATGCAATAAATGGTAAAACCTGAGTTTTTACAATGTTTCTTATTTTATCAATTTTTATCAATGTTTACAATCCTCTAAAATCTTGACCCATTTCTTTTCCTCTCTGTCTCTCTGTCTCTCTCTCGGTCTCTCTCTGTCTCTCTCTGCCTCTCTCTCTGTCTCTGTCTCTCTGTCTCTCTCTCTCTGTCTCTCCATCACCTCTTCAGTTTCAGCACAGCATACCAGTGCATCTACTACTCCCCAGAGCACACAGCCAAGGCCCAGGAGGTGTTGCACAGTGTGGGCCATCTCCAACCTCTCATCTCGGGCCTGGCAGACCAGCTGCTCCAGGCCGCCCAGCAGCACTCCATGGCTGGGCTGAGGGAGGCACTCAAGACCCTGGCTGGAAAGGTGAGTAGGCCTCTACCACCACAACTATCAGAACAACCACCTACCAGCTCTTTCCTTGTTCCTTTCCCCACCATTTAGCTCCAAGCCTGGGGTGGGAGTGCTGCTTAGTGCCCCTGCCTGGATCTCTGGCCACACAGGTCTCCTACCACCACCACAATCTACCCCCTCTGTCCATGTTCCTTTCCCCCACGATGGAGCTCAAAGGCACAGGTAGAAGTGCTATGCTTAACTTGTCTGGGTCTGTATCCCCCCCCCCCCCCCCTCCCGGGTGCAGGAATGGTGCTGGGCTGAATGCCACCATCTGGATGTGTGTAGCACCACAGGGAACCTCATTTTAGAGGTCTTCCCTCCTGCTGTGCTAGTGTGTAATCAGGCAAGGTGAAACCTGGTAGGTGAAGCCTAGGAGGTGAAGCCTGGAAGGTGAAGCCTGGTAGGTGAGCTACCAGTGGGATTAAAACTGGAGCTATTTGTAGAAAATCTCCTTTACAGTGACTCTGAGTGTGAACATGTGTTTTGCCTCAGAGATGATTGTTTATACTGTTTTTTGCTGAATATATTTGGCTGCAGCAAGTGTATTTTAATGACCTGAAGTTGCCCTTCAAGCGTACTGTCACCTACTACAAAACATCTGCCGTGAAGACATCTAGCTCTAGGGTTAAACACATCCCAAACACACACACACACCTCTCGTCATACCCACTGTCCATAACTCATCATTAAAACGCCAAAGCCGACAAAAGTGAATTGCGAGTCGACGAGCGCAGAGTTTTATGGACAAGACACTTGGTGTTTTATCCGTGTAATTATGAATTACATCTGGTGCTGTCAGATTTGCAATCTGCTGCAGTGAGTGAGTGAGAGATTGTTTTTGCCACAGTGGAGTAGAGCCCAATCAGACAGCTTAATTGGTACATTCTCTCTGTCACCGCTTCCCCTCATCCTTGATTAGACACGCAGGCGGCCTGGTCAGCACCGGCCCTGCTCCTCTGATTGGAACTTCCAACGTTGTGTGTCTCTGTCTCGGTTATTGGGTGTGTGTGTGTGGTGGGCGGACTGAGGGAGGCTTGTGGTAGGGTGTGTATGAGGAAAGATATAGTTGGATGGGGAGATTGATTGATGGTTGTCCGTTGGATAGTTGTTCATGTCATATGCATGAGTAGTCTGTCATACAATGTGTGTTTGCACATTTGCTTATAGGGCTGTGTTGTGTTCACACTAAGTAGCTCATCTATCATCTATTGATTTTTTTTTAATACATTTTTTATTTCACCTTTATTTAACCAGGTAGGCCAGTTGAGAACAAGTTCTCATTTACAACTGCGACCTGGCCAAGATGACGCAAAGCAGTGCGACACAAACAACAACACATTGATAATCCATAGTCCGCCTAGAAACACCACACATTCAGCACACAATTTTCATCATATAATGTATGATCCTGGATCAATTAGGTGGTCTACCCATGGCGTTTCCACGGAAACTCTCAAAACACACACTCACTCACACACACACACAGCCATGCTGGCTCCCTGGGTTGGTGTGTGTCCACCGTCCAGACAGATGGCTGTGGAGTTTCGGTCCATAGGGAGGGAGAGAGACAGACAGAGCCCTAATGAAAGCACAGAGAGGTTTGATCCACAGTCACGTTACTCACCAAGGACAGCTCCCACTGCCAGCGTCTCACACACAGAGAGGTTTGATCCACAGTCACGTTACTCACCAAGGACAGCTCCCACTGCCAGCGTCTCACACACAGAGACTTCTCCTCCAGAGTCTGGGAGTGAGATGAGCAGTGGGGGGAGAAGTTAGCCTGGGATCCAAACTGATTATTTCACCATTTTCAGCTTGGATTCAAGGCTATGGAGGAGGGTTGTCACTGGGCCGGGTGGATGCTGTGACTCCCCTTAGGGAAAGGGATAGGGCGGAGTTTAAAACAGAAAACCCACACTACGAAACAAAAAAAGATCTACAACGATCTACGGGTTCTCAGATGCTGTGTTATTACTGCTACTGCTGCTATTGGTGGTGATGATGATGATCAGTGAAAGAACGATGCATCAATTCATCTCCTGCCTTCTGGGAACTGATGCTTATATCCAAAAGCGCAGAACACCTATTATTATTATCTTCTATGCATTACTACAGTATAAGAGCATTGCCTTATTTGAGCAGAGAAACGTCCTGTGTTAAATTACATTGGATACGGCGTACCTACCAGGCGTGCCTACCAGGCGTGGCTATGAGGTCATACACTTCTCCCAGTCTATATCTAGAACTTTCCATTCAACATCTTTCTCCTCTCTGTACATGTTTCTCCTTTAATAAAGTAGGAAGTACCATACATGCACTACCGGTCAAAAGATTTATAACACCTACTCATTCCAGAGTTTTTCTTTATTTTTACTATTTTCTACATTGTAGAATAATAGTGAAGACATCACAACTATGAAATAACACATATGGAATCATGTAGTAACCAAAAAAGTGTTAAAGAAATCTAAATATATTTCATATTCTTCAAATATCCACCCTTTGCCTTGACAGCTTTGCACACTCTTGGCATTCTCTCAACCAGCTTCATGACATAGTCACCTGGAATGCATTTCAATTAAGAGGTGTGCCCTCTTAAAAGTTAATTTGTGGAATTTCTTTCCTTCTTAATGCGTTTGAGCCAATCAGTTGTGTTGTGACAAGGTAGGGGTGGTATATAGAAGATAGCCCTATTTGGGAAAAGACCAAGTCCATATTATGGCAAGAACAGCTCAAATAAGCAAAGAGAAACGACAGTCCATCATTACTTTAAGACATGAAGATCAGTCAATAAGGACATTGTCAAGAACTTTGAAAGTTTCTTCAAGTGCAGTCGCAAAAACCATCAAGCGCTATGATGAAACTGGCTCTCATAAGGACCGCCACAGGAAAGGAAGACCCAGAGTTACGTCTGCTGTTGAGGGTAAGTTCATTAGAGTTACCAGCCTCAGAAATTTCAGCCCAAATAAATGCTTCACAGAGTTCAAGTAACAGACACATTTCAAAATCAACTGTTCAGAGGAGACTGTGTGAATCAGGCCTTCATCGTCAAATTGCTACAAAGAACCCACTACTAAAGGACACCAATGAGAAGAAGAGACTTGCCTCGGCCAAGAAACATGAGCAATGGACATTAGACCGGTGGAAATTTGTCGTTTGGTCTGGAGTCCAAATTGGAGATTTTTGGTTCCAACCTCTGTGTCTTTTGTGAGACGCGGTGTGGGTGAACGGATGATCTCCGCATGTGTATATCCACCGTCAAACATGGAGGAGGAGGTGTTATGGTGTAGGGGTGCTTTGCTGGTGACACTGTCTGTGATTTATTTAGAATTCAAGGCACACTTAACCAGCATGGCTACCACAGCATTCTGCAGCGATACGCCATCCCATCTGGTTTGCGCTTAGTGGGACTATCATTTGTTTTTCAACAGGACAATGACCCAACACACGTCCAGGCTATGTAAGAGCTTTTTGACCAAGAAGGAGAGTGATGGAGTGCTGCATCAGATGACCTGGCCTCCACAATTGCCCGACCTCAACCAAATCGAGATGGTTTGCGATGAGTTGGACCGCAGAGTGAAGGAAAAGCAGCCAACAAGTGCTCAGCATATGTGGGAACTCCTTCAAGACTGTTGGAAAAGGATCCCAGGTGAAAAAGAAAGAAAAACCCTTGAATGAGTAGGTGTTCTAAAGCTTTTGACCGGTCGTGTAGGTTTGCAAAGGGAGGGTATATTACTGGAAACTTTCTAAGTGTATCAGTAAACTACCAGACTTTTGGTAGCTTTCAAGGTTTTGGGGGAATCTTATACAGGTACTTCAGATTATCGCAGGTGTCTGTAATTATCTCTGGCCCTCTGTGTGGCCTTATCACATGTGAACATATATAAAATAATAAGATTTTATAATAAAAAATATATAAAATGACAAAGCCATAAAACATTATCCTAAATATAAACCATCAACTTAGTGAATACCATTGGTGTGGGTTTCAGCATGAAATATTCTTGATATATTTTTAATTTTTACTATGTCTATGTCTTTGTTGTAAATGTTTCGGTGCCAAACTGGTGGCAATTGTAAAAAAAAAAGTCAATAGTAGGAGGAGTTGCAGAGTTAATTGAAATGAATGCCATTGTTGATTTTTTTTTAATGAGTTTGACTATTTTCTCTTGATCCATATCCACTAGAAAATCATGGACACATATATAAACAAATTATACTTTATATGAGTCTTTTTTATTATTCAAGTATAACTTACCAGAGTTACCATAGATGACCTGTTTATTTCCATAGTTACCATAGATGACCTGTTAATTTCCAGTGTTACCTGTTAATTACCAGCGTTACCGTAGACGACCTGTTCATTGCCAGCGTTACCGTAGACGACCTGTTCATTACCAGCGTTACCGTAGACGACCTGTTCATTACCAGCGTTACCGTAGACGACCTGTTAATTACCAGCGTTACCGTAGACGACCTGTTCATTGCCAGCGTTACCGTAGACGACCTGTTCATTGCCAGCGTTACCGTAGACGACCTGTTAATTACCAGCGTTACCGTAGACGACCTGTTAATTACCAGCGTTACCGTAGACGACCTGTTAATTGCCAGCGTTACCGTAGACGACCTGTTCATTGCCAGCGTTACCGTAGACGACCTGTTAATTACCAGCGTTACCGTAGACGACCTGTTCATTGCCAGCGTTACCGTAGACGACCTGTTCATTTCCAGTGTTACCTGTTAATTACCAGCGTTACCGTAGACGACCTGTTCATTGCCAGCGTTACCGTAGACGACCTGTTCATTTCCAGTGTTACCTGTTAATTACCAGCGTTACCGTAGACGACCTGTTCATTTCCAGTGTTACCTGTTAATTACCAGCGTTACCGTAGACGACCTGTTCATTGCCAGCGTTACCGTAGACGACCTGTTCATTTCCAGTGTTACCGTAGACGACCTGTTAATTACCAGCGTTACCGTAGACGACCTGTTCATTTCCAGTGTTACCTGTTAATTACCAGCGTTACCGTAGACGACCTGTTCATTTCCAGTGTTACCTGTTAATTACCAGCGTTACCGTAGACGACCTGTTTATTACCAGCGTTACCGTAGACGACCTGTTAATTACCAGCGTTACCGAAGATTCCAGTAACTTTGGTAAATGACAAGTAGATTTATAACCCTAATCATACAGTATAGTACAGACAACTCCTCTCATCCTCTTCAAATCAGCGGTGAGCGGGTAGCCTTGCAGTTTTTTCATCTACTTTAGATCAAAGATACAGTATCACACATAAAAACCACCCCTCCAACCGTAAGCATTTCACCTCTGACTTGCACTTTTCCCTCAGTTGAGATCACAGATGTATTGAAGAACGCAATGTTTCTTTCTCTCAGGGGATTTCCGGTCCTTAGATCTCCACAGTAGGTGAAGGTGAGAACCAGAGTGAAGTGAAGTTCTCACGTGAGATTGAGAGGTGAGCAACAGTAGAATAAGATAACAAAGCGAGCGATTTGAAATGTGTTTTTCTTTCACCAGAGACAGTTTAAACCAAGTCCTGGATTAGAACACACATTCATCTGATATTGTACAGTGTGTTTAGTGGACTCTCTGTCTGAGAAACCGACCCTTAGAGTTTTTTCTGTCAGACGCAACACCTTCAAATGCACCACACAGCACAGTATAGACAATCCTCCCCTAAGAATGGTTCACAACTTTCAAATCTACCCGAAATGCAAACAACTGAAGAGAGAAAATAAACCCGGAAACGATCAACTATCTGAGTCATTATGAGTTAGTTGATATTCTAATAGACTATCTGAGTCATTGTGAGTTAGTCTAATAGAATATCAACTATCTGAGTCATTGTGAGTTAGTCTAATAGAATATCAACTATCTGAGTCATTGTGAGTTAGTCTATTAGAATATCAACTATCTGAGTCATTGTGAGTTAGTCTAATAGAATATCAACTATCTGAGTCATTGTGAGTTAGTCTATTAGAATATCAACTATCTGAGTCATTGTGAGTTAGTTGATATTCTAATAGACTATCTGAGTCATTGTGAGTTAGTTGATATTCTAATAGACTATCTGAGTCATTGTGAGTTAGTCTAATAGAATATCAACTATCTGAGTCATTGTGAGTTAGTTGATATTCTAATAGACTATCTGAGTCATTGTGAGTTAGTCTAATAGAATATCAACTATCTGAGTCATTGTGAGTTAGTCTATTAGAATATCAACTATCTGAGTCATTGTGAGTTAGTCTAATAGAATATCAACTATCTGAGTCATTGTGAGTTAGTCTAATAGAATATCAACTATCTGAGTCATTGTGAGTTAGTCTATTAGAATATCAACTATCTGAGTCATTGTGAGTTAGTCTAATAGAATATCAACTATCTGAGTCATTGTGAGTTAGTCTATTAGAATATCAACTATCTGAGTCATTGTGAGTTAGTCTAATAGAATATCAACTATCTGAGTCATTGTGAGTTAGTCTATTAGAATATCAACTATCTGAGTCATTGTGAGTTAGTCTAATAGAATATCAACTATCTGAGTCATTGTGAGTTAGTCTATTAGAATATCAACTATCTGAGTCATTGTGAGTTAGTCTATTAGAATATCAACTATCTGAGTCATTGTGAGTTAGTCTATTAGAATATCAACTATCTGAGTCATTGTTAGTCTAATAGAATATCAACTATCTGAGTCATTGTGAGTTAGTCTAATAGAATATCAACTATCTGAGTCATTGTGAGTTAGTCTATTAGAATATCAACTATCTGAGTCATTGTGAGTTAGTCTATTAGAATATCAACTATCTGAGTCATTGTGAGTTAGTCTATTAGAATATCAACTATCTGAGTCATTGTTAGTCTAATCCTAATATAATAGCAATGGCTCTGGATGGGCTTTGTCGCAGTCAAATGGCTTGGTCCCTTGACCCCGCGGTTAAGAAGAGCAAATATGACCAGAGTGTGAAATACCATGTCTCTCACCATGCATTGTTCAGTCACCCAGAAAAGCCAATGAATAGCAAATGTCTTCCATCGACTGCAAATGAACGTTGTGGAAGATAAGCACATTTCTATTTGAATATGGATTTTGGCATTTTAAGTTCCTTTTGGGTTTTTGTGGGAGTTTTGATCCTATTGACGTTTTTCGCTTCCCTGATTTGTGTGTGGGGTTGGGTTGTGTGGAAGTGTGTGGGGTTGGGTTGTGTGGAAGTGTGTGGGGTTGGGTTGTGGGGAAGTGTGTGGGGTTGGGTTGTGTGGAAGTGTGTGGGGTTGGGTTGGGTTGTGGGGAAGTGTGTGGGGTTGGGTTGGGTTGTGTGGAAGTGTGTGGGGTTGGGTAGTGAGGAAGTGTGCGGAGTTGGGTTGTGGGGAAGTGTATGGGGTTGGGTTTGGTTGTGGGGTTGGGGTTGGGTTGTGGGGAAGTGTGTGGGGTTGGGTTGGGTTGTGGGGTTGGGTTGTGTGGAAGTGTGTGGGGTTGGGTTGTGAGGAAGTGTGCGGAGTTGGGTTGTGGGGAAGTGTGTGGGGTTGGGTTTGGTTGTGGGGTTGGGTTTTGGGGAAGTGTGTGGGGTTGGGTTGGGTTGTGGGGTTAGGTTGTGTGGAAGTGTGTGGGGTTGGGTTGTGAGGAAGTGTGCGGAGTTGGGTTGTGGGGAAGTGTGTGGGGTTGGGTTTGGTTTTGGGGTTGGGTTGTGGGGAAGTGTGTGTGGTTGGGTTGTGTGGAAGTATGTGGTGTTGGGTTGTGGGGAAGTGTGTGTGGTTGGGTTGTGGGGAAATGTGCGGGGTTGGGTTGTGGGGAAGTGTGCGGAGTTGGGTTGTGGGGAAGTGTGTGGGGTTGGGTTGTTGGGTTGTGGGGAAGTGTGTGGGGTTGGGTTGTTGGGTTGTGGGGAAGTGTGTGGGGTTGGGTTGGGTTGTGGGGAAGTGTGTGGGGTTGGGTTGGGTTGTGTGGAAGTGTGTGGGGTTGGGTTGTTTGGAAGTGTGCGGGGTTGGGTTGTGGGGAAGTGTGTGGTGTTGGGTTGTGGGGAAGTGTGTGGTGTTGGGTTGTGGGGAAGTGTGTGGGGTTGGGTTGGGTTGTGGGGTTGGGTTGTGGGGAGTGTGTGGTGTTGGGTTGTGGGGAAGTGTGTGGGGTTGGGTTGTTGGGTTGTGGGGAAGTGTGTGGGGTTGGGTTGTTGGGTTGTGGGGAAGTGTGTGCATGCGTGCATTTTTGTGCGTGCGAGTATCCATGTTGATAGTAAATGTGAACTTGCACCAAATGTTAATCAAGTTATGTATTTCAATCCAGAGTTATACCGCTCTAAAATGATTAATTGACAGTTATAATGTAATCTATATACTGTACATGATAGGCAATTAGTGAATGGAATGTAATCCCACTCTGTAACTGTTTGTTCACACATGCACTTTTCAACCACCACCATAACCCAGTATGATAAGGCCCTACAAGAAAGGCTGTCTGCCAAAACCAGGCCTCTATGACTCCCAGTGCTAGCAGGGGTTTTTGTTCTGTTCAGTTAATATACATCCATACAGATGGTTCCTTATCAGATCACTTTGCCAGATATAAAGCTGAAACAGATCCCTGAAAACACAGAGGTCTTCCAGGAGCAACTACAGTCTAGATAGATAGCCACTAAGGCCACTAAGGCCACTAAGGCCACTAAGGCCACTAAGGGACAAAGACACCATTCTCCATTCTCACACTGTTTCCGTACAAGCCCTCCAACATCCAAAGTGCCACCTACCCCTCTCTCACCTTAGAGATTCCTCTCTACCCTCTCACCTCAGAGAGGTACACAGATTCCTCTCTACCCTCTCTCACCTCAGAGACTCCTCTCTACCCTCACCTCAGAGAGATACACAGATTCCTCTCTACCCTCTCTCACCTCAGAGACTCCTCTCTACACTCACATCAGAGAGGTACACAGATTCCTCTCTACCCTCTTTCACCTCAGAGAGGTACACAGATTCCTCTCTACCCTCTCTCACCCCAGAGAGGTACACAGATTCCTCTCTACCCTCTTTCACCTCAGAGAGGTACACAGATTCCTCTCTACCCTCTCTCACCTCAGAGAGGTACACAGATTCCTCTCTACCCTCTCTCACCTCAGAGAGGTGCACAGATTCCTCTCTACCCTCTCACCTCAGAGAAGTACACAGATTCCTCTGTACCCTCTCTCACCTCAGAGAGGTACACAGATTCCTCTCTACCCTCTCACCTCAGAGAGGTACACAGATTCTTCTCTACCCTCTCTCACCTCAGAGAGGTACACAGATTCCTCTCTACCCTCTCTCACCTCAGAGAGGTACACAGATTCCTCTCTACCCTCTCTCACCTCAGAGAGGTACACAGATTCCTCTCTACCCTCTCTCACCTCAGAGAGGTACACAGATTCTTCTCTACCCTCTCTCACCTCAGAGAGGTACACAGATTCCGCTCTACCCTCTCTCACCTCAGAGAGGTACACAGATTCTTCTCTACCCTCTCTCACCTCAGAGAGGTACACAGATTCCTCTCTACCCTCTCTCACCTCAGAGAGGTACACAGATTCCTCTCTACCCTCTCTCACCTCAGAGAGGTACACAGATTCTTCTCTACCCTCTCTCACCTCAGAGAGGTACACAGATTCTTCTCTACCCTCTCTCACCTCAGAGAGGTGCACAGATTCCTCTCTACCCTCTCACCTCAGAGAGGTACACAGATTCCTCTGTACCCTCTCTCACCTCAGAGAGGTGCACAGATTCCTCTCTACCCTCTCACCTCAGAGAGGTGCACAGATTCCTCTCTACCCTCTCACCTCAGAGAGGTGCACAGATTCCTCTCTACCCTCTCACCTCAGAGAGGTGCACAGATTCCTCTCTACCCTCTCACCTCAGAGAGGTGCACAGATTCCTCTCTACCCTCTCACCTCAGAGAGGTGCACAGATTCCTCTCTACCCTCTCACCTCAGAGAGGTGCACAGATTCCTCTCTACCCTCTCACCTCAGAGAGGTGCACAGATTCCTCTCTACCCTCTCTCACCTCAGAGAGGTGCACAGATTCCTCTCTACCCTCTGGGTCATGTTTCAGGGGGTTAGTGGCAGCACGGGGAGAGACGCTCCAGGTGGGTTTTGTTTACTAACGTATGCCGCATTCATTTGTTCAATCTCTCATTGGTTCTCTTGTTCGCCTGTTCAAAGGATCTCTGCTCATGTGTCGTATTAGACTGCATGGGGTTTGCTGTGGTAATAGAATTGCTTATTGCGATGCTAACTCAATTATTCCTGAGAGCCCTTATCTGTGGTGCCGGGGTACGAACCGTCTTGGCGCTGGATGATCATCAGCATTCAGCAGCTTGTGAATTTGAGAACAAAGAAGGTAGCTACTCCTCGGAGGCGAGAGGGCTCACCGAGGAGTAATTGAATTGTTTCTTGTTGTTGACGTTGTTGCCGGTGCCTGGCGCCGGCGCTAGCGAACACGGAGGGGAAGGCTAGCGAGGAGGAAAGCTAATCTTCCATCACTCCTTCATTTTACTAGCCCGCTGAACACACACACACACACACACACTCAGTTTTTGATGAACTCCTCAGTGATATCCCTCTCCCCTGTTCTCTGGCACTCTCATTCACTCTCTCTCTCTTTTTCATTCTGCCTTCCTTTATCTCTCTCTCCCTCTCTCTCTCTCTCTCTCTCTCTCTCTGTCTCTGTCTGTATTTCTCCCTACCTCACCACCCTCCCATCCCACTCATTCAATCTCCCTCTCTTCCCTCTGATTTCTTGCAGACGGAGCAGTTTGTGCACGCGCTCAAAGACGAGCTGGTGAAGAGCGCCTTGCTGGCCCTCCACGCTGCACAGCCCGGCTACGTGACGAAGAACCAGAACCAGACCCTGCCAGGCCACCAGGGTCACAGCCACCAGGACCACCAGAGTCCCAGCCAGAGGGGTCAACAAGGCCAGAGTCCACCCCAGAACCCAGGCCACAGTCCTGGGCAGCCATCGGCTACAGACAGCCCTGTGGTGGTGTGTAATAATGTGGATGGTGGCTCCCAGACGCCCAGAGAAGACGGGCAGGCACCTCTGAAGCGCCAGGACTCCATACCGTGCCATAAGGAGTACGACGAGGAGGAATGGGCAAGTCCTGCTGTTTCTATACCATCATCTCACTCTGTGTCTGCTCTGCTCTGTCTGTCTGTGGGTCTCAATCTCTGTCCCCCTTCTTCCTCGCTCTCAATTCAATTCAAGGGCTTTATTGGCATGGGAAACATATGTTAACATTGCCAAAACAAGTTAAATAAACAATAAAAAAACGAACAGTAAACATTACACTCAAAGACGTTCCAGAAGAATAAAGACATTTCAAATGTCATATTATGTCTATAAACAGTGTTGTAACAATGTGCAAATAGTTAAAGTACAAAAATTTAAATAATCAAAGCATAAATATGAGTTGTATTTACAATGGTGTTTGTTCTTCACTGGTTGCCCTTTTCTTGTGGCAACAGGTCACAAATCTTGCTGCTGTCATGGTACACTGTGGTATTTCACCCAGTAGATATGGGAGTTTATCAAAATTGGATTTGTTTTCAAATTCTTTGTGGGTCTGTTTAATCTGAGGGAAATATGTGTCTCTAATATTGTCATACATTTGGCAGGAGGTTAGGAAGTGCAGATAATTTCCCACCTCATTTTGTGGGCAGTGTGCACATAGCCTGTCTTCTCTTGAGAGCCAGGTCTGCCTACGGCGGCCTTTCTCAATAGCAATGCTATGCTCACTGAGTCTGTACATAGTCAAAGCTCACTCTCTCTCTCTGTTTGTCTCTCTCACTCTCTCTATCTCTGTCACTCTCTCTCTCTCTGTCACTCTCTGTCTCTGTCGCTATCTCTCTCTCTCTGTCTCTTTGCCTGTGCAAGACTAAAAGTTGCTGTATCTGATGATAAACAATTGTTAGTATCAGTTACAGAAGTCTTAAGAAACTGTGTGAGCGTGTGCATGCGCGTTCCGTGCGTGCTAATAGAACCGATGGGGACTCAGTCCAATAAAGCCAGAGCTAACAGCAGGGACTTAGCCGGAGTCACACACTACAATTCCTAATCAGACATCAAACAACTGTCTGCCTTTGAGAAGAGTTCAAAAACACTCACCTCTGAAACAAAGGACATCCAAACTGCACTCCAACACACACACACACTAAGCCATGCTTGGCAAGCCTAATTACTTTCCCCAACAGGCAGAAAGTGAATAAATCAATTAAAAAAGAGGGGTATTATGAGGACAATACGAAACAGAGGAGTTTGGAGGCTTTCCGCTCCAAAGTAGAAAAGCACTTTGAGCGTTATCTCTTCAAGCAGGCTGCAATTGCCATGGGAAACATACTGTGACCTCTCGGGTTGAGTTTCCTGAGAGTAGAGAAACTCTTCATAGTGCTTCTGTGACCGATTGATTTTGAGACAATGAAAGTTACAGGCTAGTAGAACTCTGGTGATAAGGGCTTTGAACAGCCAACGTCCAATCATACTCAAACCCACTGTAGTGGCCCAAGGCAGAGATATACATCCACATTTAAAATGGTTGATATTATTTATTACATTCTATGTTTTGGGATCAAATAGTACCTTGAACATTGTGGTTCGCTAACAGACAGGTGTGGAACATGGATTGATCTTCCAGACAGATCACATGGGGCGGCAGGTAGCCTAGTGCTTATAGCGTTGGACTAGTAAACAAAAAGTTGCAAGATCGAATCCCCGAGCTGACAAGGTAAAAATCTGTCGTTCTGCCCCTGAACAAGGCAGTTAACCCACTGTTCCTAGGCCGTCATTGTAAATAAGTCTTAACTGACTTGCCTAGTTAAATAAAAATAAACATGCAGATTGACATCTTTCTCTTTCACACACACACACACACACACACACACACACACACACACACACACACACACACACACACACACACACACACACACAGAGAGAGAGACCAGGTGCTGATGTTGTGTTTGTCTCCTCTAGGACAGGGTGTGGGCCGACGTGGCGAAGAGCCTCAACTGTGTCATCGCCATGGTGGACAAGCTCCAGGAGCAGGAACCAATCAACAACAACCAGGAACAACCAATCCCTAAGCAGGTCTTGGCTGATGTCATCACCTCCCACAACCCTGGTAAGAGTTTCACCGCTGAATGTGTGGTATATCAAAGAGTGACTCAAGTAACAGTCAACAGAAAAACACATCTCTACATCCATAACAATGTCTTATACATGTACAGTAGCCTAGTCCCAGATCTATTGGTGTTGTCTTGCCATGTTGATATCACCTACATACAGTTATATAGTCCTGCAATACCAACCAGAAATACTTCCATTGAGTCCTGGATGTATCTAGATGGCACAAGCTCTAGTCCTCGGTCTTAACTCCTTCTCACCATAGGATGGCAGTCACGTACCACGACAGCCAGTTGCAGTATTTGGTCTGCACAAAATCTGCACACACTGACGGCCCTGAATTTTTATGAACCGTCTCAGTGCTTCTCCTTCCAATAGGGCGCTTCCCCTTTAATTCCCAATTAAATAGCCAGCATCAGCTGCGCAAAAGTGGGGGTGTGATGGAGACGTGAATGAGGATGTGTTCAACCCTCAGTTCCGAAGCGGTTCTATTCCGTTTGTTTTGTAGCCTAATAGAAAGTTTACCCCGGATCGGATCCACTCTTTGCGTTCGTGGACTACACCTCTCCGTTGTTCTTCGTGGCCCTTCTCCGCTGGAGATCTGTTGGCGGATTGGATTGTCTGACTGACTACAACCTTTTTGTATACAGTATTTCATTTGTTTTGGTGTGATGTATACCGTGATGATTTATGTAGTTAGTTGTAGTTGAGGACTTATTAAGAGTTGATACGCTTGATGGTTGTGTGGTAAAATAATTGTTATTTTGATTGTATGATTTGATACTGGGTTTACGCTACACTTGTATGAACGGACAAACATTGCGTGACTATGGTCACTTGAGTTCCCTGAACTTCTTTACCGGGCTGGATGGACTATTTTTAGGCCCGAGGTACAGGACATTTGTGATCATTTATGTTGGTAATACAACCCACGCAAAAGAAAAATATATATACCCACGCAAAAGTTGTTTTGAAGTTCTTTCCAATGTTTTAAGGGTTTATGAAAAGTGTGTTTCCATCCTGATTTTTACCAGTCCTTTGTATTGGTGTAGACCTGACGGACCAGATGGGACTCATTCCCTTCGAAACCAAAAGGAGAAACCAATGTTTTCTCTGGTAGGCACAACCTACCTGTTACCCCTATAAACAAATACCTCAAGTCAAAACTGTTACAACACACTCAGACTCTCAGAAATGACAGAATGAAGCACAGGAGGTTGGTGGCACCTTAGTTGGGGAGGACGGGCTCGTGGTAATGACCGGAGCATACAGCTAAACACATCAAGCGCTTGGTTTGATGCCGTTCCATTCGCTCCGTTCCAGCCATTATTACGAGCCCTCCTCCCCTCAGCAACCTCCACTGGAGTTAAGGTAAGAAGGAGAGAGTGCATAAATAACACATTGACCACAGAGAAGTGGAGCAAGGACCTCTTGTTATTCACACCCAGACGTTATCTCCCCTGCATCCAATCAAATCCTCTCTCAGGCCTCTGCTCAGACGAGGGCGTGTCGTGTCCCTACTACTGGCAAGTGGTTGGCAGATTGGTGCAGGCTTCAGCCTGACTGGGCGAAGGTGTTGGCTCCCGGATCAGGATAGAGTGTGTGTGTGCATGTTGGTGAATCATTAGTGTGTATGAGCATGGTAGCCGATCTAGTGACACGTATTTGTCCAAACATTCACAGAGGTAAGCAGGACCCGCAGCATTTTATTAAGGTAGAGAACAGACACAGGGAGTAAGCAGGACCCGCAGCATTTTATTAAGGTAGAGAACAGACACAGGGAGTAAGCAGGACCCGCAGCATTTTATTAAGGTAGAGAACAGACACAGGGAGTAAGCAGGACCCGCAGCATTTTATTAAGGTAGAGAACAGACACAGGGAGTAAGCAGGACCCGCAGCATTTTATTAAGGTAGAGAACAGACACAGGGAGTGGTCATCCTCAACTGTTTGAAGAGAAAGGGAGGATGAATTCTTATTTTTTTTTCCTCTGTGACACTGTTCAGACCGAGGGCTGTGATTGGTCCAGCCAAGACTCCTGTTGGCAAGGCATTGTGGGAGTTTGTCTGTTTGGATAGGGACCGGTGGGAAGAGGAAGGGTTGAATGTGTCTATAGTGTGTTTTCAAAGCGAGATAAGGCATGATTTATTTGGCAAGGGGAACCCAGATGTTGAGTGCTAAGCTTTTTTCAATCTGCTTTGTGTGGGGGTGGAGGAGGTGTGTGTGTGTGTGCGTACTTGTTTTCGTTTCTGAGTGAAAGAGAGGGGGAGAAAGGGAGCAAGAAAGGTGAGGGGGAGTGTGGGATTAAAGAGATTTGATTAGCTTTTCCTGGCTTTTGTTGGCATAAGCAGTCAGTGGAAAAAAACTATATTAAAAGTTTTTCCACAATGGTGTTCCTCACACCATCACATGTAGGCTTCGTCACAGCATTGGAGCCACGGAAGAAAGGGGGATACCTCGTCAGTTGTACAACTGAATGCATTCAACTGAAATGTGTCTTCCGCATTCCGCAGCAGATGAAAGACACATCATGCTTACTTCCCTTCGCAAACGGAAGACGTCCAGCAGTGCCATCAGCTCAGAATTGTAAGAAAACAGTGGGACCCTGGTACACCCATCTACTGTCCAGAGAAGTCTGGGCAGAAGTGGCCTTCATCGAAGACTTGCGGCCAAAAGGCCATACCTCCGACGTGGAAACAAGGCCAAGCGACTCAACTATGCACGAAAACACAGGAACTGGGGTGCAGAAAAATGGCAGCAGGTGCTCTGGACGGTCAAATATTTGGCTGTAGCAGAAGGCAGTTTGTTCGCCGAAGGGCTGGAGAGCGGTACACAAATGAGTGTCTGCAGGCAACAGTGAAGCATGGTGGAGGTTCCTTGCAAGTTTGGGGCTGCATTTCTGCAAATGGAGTTGGGATAATTTGGGATTTGGTCATAATTAATGGTCTCCTCAATGCTGAGAAGTACAGGCAGATACTTATCCACCATGCAATACCATCAGGGAGGCATCTGATTGGCCCCAAATTTATTCTGGAGCATGACAACGAACCCAAACATACAGCGAAAGTCATTAAGAACTATCTTCAGCGTAAAGAAGAACAAGGAGTCCTGGAAGTGATGGTATGGCCCCCACAGAGCCCTGATCTCAACATCATCGAGTCTGTCTGGGATTACATGAAGAGAGAGAAGCACCTGAGGCTGCCTAAAAGAACTGTGGTTAGTTCTGCAAGATGTTTGGGCCAACCTACCTGCCGAGTTCTATCAAACTGTGTGCAAGTGAGGGCCTCCCGGGTGGCGCAGTGGTCTAAGGCACTGCATCGCTGTGCCACCAGAGATTCTGGGTTCGAGCCCAGGCTCTGCTACAGTCGGCCGCAACCGGGAGGCTCATGGGGTGACGCACAATTGGCCCAGCATTGTCCGGGTTAGGGAGGGGTTGGCCGGCAGGGATATCCTTGTCTCATCTCGCACTAGCGACTCCTGTGGCGGGCTGGGCGCAGTGCACGCTGACCAGGTCGCTAGGTGTACGATGTTTCCTCCGACACATTGGTGCGGCTGGATGTGCGTTGTGTCAAGAAGCAGTGCGGCTTGGTTGGGTTGTGTTTCGACCTTCGCCTCTCCCGATTCCGTACGGGAGTTGCAGCGATGAGACAAGACAGTAACTACTACTAATTGGATACCATGAAATTGGGGAGAAAAAGGAGGTAACATTTTTTTATGAAAAAAAACTGTGCAAGTGTACCTAGAATATTTGATGCTGTTTTGAAGGCAAAGGGTGGTCACACCAAATATTGATTTGATGTAGATTTTTCTTCTGTTCACTCACTTTGCATTTTGTTAATTGATAAATATAATCTATTAACATGCCTATTTTTGAAAGCATTCTTACTTTACAGCATTATTTCACATCTGCTAAAACTTCTGCACAGTACTGTATGTTTTCCAGTTTCTTTAAATACTTTGCAAATGCAACTTATTTCTATGTAAAAACTGAAACTGTCTATTCATTCCTTTTCCATTTTAATGACTCTCTTATCCAGAACAACTTACAGTAGTGAGTGCATCCATTTTCATACTTTTTTGTGCTGGTCCCCCGTGGGAATCGAACCCATAACCCTGGCATTGCAAGCACCATTTGTACTGGTCCCCCGTGGGAATCAAACCCACAACCCTGGCATTGCAAGCACCATTTGTACTGGTCCCCCGTGGGAATCAAACCCACAACCCTGACATTGCAAGCACCATTTGTACTGGTCCCCCGTGGGAATCAAACCCACAACCCTGGCATTGAAAGCACCATTTGTACTGGTCCCGGGTGGGAATCAAACCCACAACCCTGGCATTGAAAGCACCCTGCTCTACCAACTGATCATCACAAACCACTTGATGTCATTGTTCCTACTGCAGTATCCAACAGTCATTATGAAACACCAGCCTCTTGGGTTCCTACTGCAGTATCCAACAGTCATTATGAAACACCAGCCTCTTGGGTTCCTACTGCAGTATCCAACAGTCATTATGAAACACCAGCCTCTTGGGTTCCTACTGCAGTATCCAACAGTCATTATGAAACACCAGCCTCTTGGGTTCCTACTGCAGTATCCAACAGTCATTATGAAACACCAGCCTCTTGGGTTCCTACTGCAGTATCAACAGTCATTAGAAACACCAGCCTCTTGGGTTCCTACTGCAGTATCCAACAGTCATTATGAAACACCAGCCTCTTGGGTTCCTACTGCAGTATCCAACAGTCATTATGAAACACCAGCCTCTTGGGCTCCTACTGCAGTATCCAACAGTCATTATGAAACACCAGCCTCTTGGGTTCCTACTGCAGTATCCAACAGTCATTATGAAACACCAGCCTCTTGGGTTCACTCCACTTGACCACTACATTCTCAAACCTCAGTGACTAAATCTGGATGGACTTTCTGCCTTGACCCCTGCCTTGACCCCACTGATTTTTGATATATGTTTGCTTCAGATACGTTTTGAATCCACAATTGTTTCTATATTGGAGACCCTAGAAGCTAAACAAACTGTCCAAACTATCTAAACTATGAACAAACAAAGGTCTATCTTGTAAGAAATATGTAACTAAATTAGATGTTAGAGCTGCAAACAGCTGCAAAACATTTCTCAAACATTTAAACAAACCACTGAAAGGGTTTTCAGTCCTTGGAGAACATACTGTAACTGGAGTTTTGAAACATTGTTCAGGATGGCAACTTAACATTTTCATCAACAATTCTCATCGTCTTTAAGGCGGATGCATTTCTAGGCTCCTTAATCAGCACAACTAAAGATGTAGAGAAATCAGGACACATCAGGACACACACAGATTCCAACATAAACTGTGTCATATATGGTTCTCATGTCTTCTCCTGTCATGTCTCTCTGTATGTTGCAGAAGGGGATTGGCGGGAGCAGCTCTGCCCCCTGGTGGTGAGGTTGAAGGAGTGCGTCGCGGAGGTGGTGGTGCGGGCCAGGAGGGCCATGACCTTCGTCCTGCTGCAGGAGGCGGCCTGCAGCATCCCCCAGGGACTGTTCCTCAAGCAGAGGAGGGATGTGGTCTTCAGCCAGGCGGTAGGTGGCCGTCTGTGAAATGAGGACTCCACTTTGGAAACAGCCTATAGATATTTGTTGCAATTGATTTGTCCTGTCAAGGCTCTTTAACCAATGCCAACGTTTTTCAGCTGTTAGGAAGCTAGTTATGATGTACAGTATCAAACCACCATTCAACGGCATGTGTTTGTTTACATAATTTACACAAGAGATTAGTTAACATTTCACTGACTATGTTTCTACTGAAACACTGCTCCTAACCCGAGCACATGCAGTAATTGGAAGTGATCCAGCAAGTCTTTGAAACTGATCTGGCAGCAGCTCAGACTACTTGCAGGAAAATTACATTCAGAGATGGTTTGAATTACCTTGTGACCTAGATAAACAAGTCTTTTATCAGCTGATAATGCCTTAGATTGTCATAATGTTCCATACATAATCTCTGCAGCAGGGGGTCAACTCAGTCCACAGTTGGGCGGTAGGCTTTTGTGTGAATTAGGGCTGACCCCCATTAGTTGACTGGAATGACATGGACCTCTGCATTTATTTTTGGCCAAGGGTTTCAGTAATTACACAAAGACAAATATAATTGTGCCCATCTCAGTGGACTAATCCATTCCGAAGGCCTAGACTAAAAGCCAATTTATGTTTGATCTGAAAATGTGGTCGGAGGCTCCATATGGAAGGTGTGAGGCTATTATGGAGCCTCCAGAGGCATGCAGATGCCAAATTGAGCTCTGTACCACATCGCCATGCACCTCGATGCAGAGGGCTCTGTATAGCTCTGCATTGACATGATTGGTTGACGGTAGTTTGGGCCGGTACATCCTGTATAAACACAAACTCACTTCCTTGACAACTTCCTTCACAACAGCTCTTCACTACTCTGTGAAGCGCAAGAAGTATGAATGCCCTGACTTCTGCAGAGGCCATATCAGCGTAATTTCTGCATGGCCAATGCAGACGTCGGATTGACCATGCAGCACCCAGATGCACAATGCACTTCTCTCTCCAGAATGAGCTCTCTCCCGCCAATTTGTGCACATTCATTTTTCACAACTTCATTGTGTGAATTGTTTACGGTTGGTAGTTAGTCTATATCCCGTTTCATTACATATATCACCAGTAGTACATTTACCATCATTAATTCCTATCATTTCTAAAATACAAAGTTTGTTTGGTTATGGTAATTTCTGTTAATGTTTCCAATATATTATTATTCCAGTCTTCCTGTTCTCATTGTCGGAGTGGACACATTGTTTGCAGAGCGCACAACCTATGCTACACTTGTGAGAAACACCTTTTGGTTTATTTCATTCCATTGAACAGTTTTGTCAATTCAATTTATTCATTGTCTTTTGTTTGGAGCGTTCCTGTCAATGTTGAGTAAGGACGCGCATCTGATTGTGCATAGAAGTATATACGCCTGCAAATGTAGGCATATAAATGTGCACGTTTGGGGATCTGATAGTATTTCTGATTGGCTTAATACACCACCCCTAATGAGCTGTGGAGCTTCTCAAAGTAACGTTTTCTTCACCTCAAACAGCAAGCAAACAGTCTTTTTTTTGTTTTACATCCGTTGAGAATGACAAAAGTTCCTCAATCTATTTGAAAAATCTTTTTTACTTTTTGGTAACCACTCAGCGTGAAAGGGAAAAATGTCATGCTCTGATCCAGTGGAAACATCATAAAATAGGTCTACCTGATTACTCCTTATCAGTGCTTGACTTGGACTTAAATAGGTTCCGGTACTCATTTTGGGTGCTGGTACTGTTTTATATTTAGGTGCAGGAGCTCCACAATACTTTTGACACAATATTTGCAAGCATTAGAACATTCTAGGTGCTGCTACTCAGCTCCGGTGAGCTCCTGCCCAAGTCAAGCACTGCATCTTATCCCGTGCGCAAATACCCTACAGCTGTGTCTGTCTCGAGCTCACTGGAAACGCTAAGGGCCCCAGAATATTTTATACAATGTTGCAAGTTCCCTAGCATTAGCTTTCCAGCCAGACCAAGTTAATAGTTGATACAATGTTTCAAGTTCGTTGCAGACAGGCAATGCATAGCCAATGTGATTTATAGGATTTTTTTTTATCATGATATTTTCTATCTGCAGGCTGCAATGAAGACATTATTATAAATTAAATGAAAGTCTTCCACGTAAATGTGCATAGAATAACTATAACTGGCACACAGATCAGTAGAAAGGGTAAGATAAATTGGCATTCCACATGAGAAAGGTTGCAGACTCCTCATGTAGCTTATTACCGGCAACTTCAGGAGAGTAACGGACGAATCTGCGAAATCCAGCAGGAGCGAGAGGAGAATGGTTAAGTTTTTTTTTCTACTGGTTATCTAGATCTCAGGCTCCCTCTTGAATAATTTGTGTGTTATTTAATCAAACAGTAAGCTTAAAGCATCAGACAAGCTCAATGCATATAGTTGATTTTATTGAAACACATAGGGTGTGTCTTTATATGGAAAAATGCATGTAAAAAAAAGTGTAGACCAATTGATTGGTTGAAAGAACAGATTACTTTTGGTCGACCAAGGTTTTTGGGGGCGGGGACTGCCCTAGTGTGAATGCCTTGCTCTTTGCCCAACTGGATACAGAGATAATAATATAAATGGATGATGTGAATAAATTATGTAGTGTGCCATTTTGCTTTTTGATTGAACCCTGACGATGTGCCATGTTGCTTTTTGATTGAACCCTGTGTGTGTGTGTGTGTGTGTACAGCTAGCTGCGTTGGCGTGTGGTTTCGTCATGAGGCTGTACGCAGGGATGGAGGATAAGGGCTTCCTCAGGCAGCTCCACCTAGTGGGCCTGGTGGCACAGTTCGAAAGCCTGCTAAGCACCTACAGTGAGTACTCTAGTAGGGTCAAAGGTCAACTGTCTTACACACTGATCTAAGGTCTGTTTTTGCATTTCCACCCCTAACAGTGGAGTTTAGGATTGAGGGAAGGTAAGCTCATCCGAGATCTGTGTCTAAGGGTAACTTTTACCTAAAGGATTACCCAATTTGAAAGGTCCTTCAAGACTAACAAAGAGTACAGGAAGTTGTATAACATGCTTTAATACAGTAACGCACAATTAATAAAAATGGTACCATTTGATAATTGTTTGTACCATTTGTCATAATTGTGCATTACCATGATAGAATGTGTAATGCAGTTTAAAACCATTATATTTACATGATCCACATCTATACCATTGTATAAATTAGGCAATACCATGGTGTTTTTTAGGTGCATGGCAGTACCATCATACTTCAAAGCTAAAACCATGGTACATTTCCATGATTCAGATCTATACCATGGTATAAATTATGCAATACCATGGTCATATTTAGGTACAATGGTAATTTCATGGTAGTACCATCATACTTCAAGGCTAAAACCATGGTACATTTCCGAGATTAAGACTGTACCATGGTATTAGTGAAAATACAATAGGATTACCATGGTTATGAATGAAAATACCGTAGTGGTAGCATGGTACATTTTTGTAAGGGATAGTTTGAAGGCATGTACTGCAGAAAGATTATCTGGTTACCATGGAGACGGCCTGATTCATTGACTAAAAGTCTCATCAAAGAGATAGAACTTCTACGATCAAGACAAGATTTTTTTTAAATGCCTCAGAAGATAATAAACCACTTTTCACGTAGTTACTTTCTTCTGAACTTGTTTATATTACTTTCTAGTACTTCAAGCTAGTTTACAGAGTATCTAGCTAACTAGCCAGCTAGGTTTGTAGCTATGAATTGTTAATCTTCCATTGTTTAGCTAAGTAGCTAGCTGGTTGATGTTTTCCTTTCGTAACCAGGGCAGATTTAAGCAACAATCACCTCCCTAACTGCTGTTTACATTGATATCCATACTGAATGAAGCAGTTATGGGACCTCATGGGCACCCTTAACTTTTCACTTAATTTAAGGGGGAACTCACCTTAAAATTATTTGTGCAACTGACTTAAAGTTAAGGAAACTTTTTAAGGGAAATGATAAGGGGAAAATTAACTTAAGGTGTTTTATGCAACTGGGCCCTATTGCCCGTTTTGTTGCCCAGTGTATTTCTCCTAGTATGACCAGAACAGATTGTCTACTTCAAGTGAACAGGAAGTAACCTCTAATTTACTAATTGGTGTTGCTGTTACAGGTGAGGAGATTGGCATGCTGGAGGACATGGAGGTGGGCATCTCAGACCTGCACCGGGTGGCCTTCAAGATCACCCAGGCCAAGACAGACGACCCCTGTGACCTGCAACCTGTAGTCATCGGCAGGCGGTGAGACTCTATTACCCAACATCCTTTAACCAGTGATTTTGTCATTACATGGGAGATTACATAGTGTGAAATAGTTTTTTTTTTTAGAGATCAGCTTGGGGACTTCATACATCATATCATACTGTAATACAGAGTAATACATTATTATTGATCCAACTTGGCAAATTGTTTTATCAGGTGTATCAGGTGTATAGCTTTTCCTATTCTCTCTTGGACAGATCTCCGTAAACATAACTGGTACCGTATAATCTGTTGGGAAGAAATGGGATGGGTGGGATAATGAGTAGCAGTAGTTCCTGTGTTTGGGTTTTTCGTCACTGGTTATTTGGACAAATCACGATTTCGCAGGTGTTAGCATCTTTCAAATTTAGAAAGGGGAGTGCGCCTCCCGGGTGGCGCAGTAGTCTAAAGCACTGCATCGCAGTGCTAGCTGTGCCAACAGAGATCCTGGGTTCAAGCCCAGGCTCTGTCGCACCGGGAGGCCCATGGGGCGGCGCACAATTGGCCCAGCCTCATCCGGGTTGGGGAGGGTTTGGCCGGCAGGGATATCCTTGTCTCATTGCGCACTAGTGACTCCTGTGGCGGGCCGGGCGCAGTGCACGCTGACCAGGTCGCCAGGTGTACGGTGTTTCCTCCGACACATTGGTGCGACTGGCTTCCGGGTTGGATGTGCACTGTGTCAAGAAGCAGTGCGGCTTGGTTGGGTTGTGTTTCGGAGGACGCATGGCTCTCGACCTTCGCCTCTCCCGGGAGTTGCAGCGATGAGACAAGTCTGTAACTACTACCAATTGGATACCACGAAATTGGGGAGGAAAATGTAAAAAAATTAAATATGGCCTGTAACCTGCAAATAGAGAGGGTGGAGCTCCTCGTTCTGGTTCCGCTCCTCGTTCTAGCATCTCTTCTCTTAACACGTATGGACCCAGAACTTAATCGAGCAGCTGACCGATTACATGAGACTATAGTTCTGGGTTAACCGAGATTAAGCTTTTCCTATTTCACCAATTCTACCTACTGATTGAGGGGGTGTAGATTGTAGTCTACTTATTCCGAAAGCAGTAGACATACTGCAGCGAATTTGGGAGGTAACCAGGGTTGAAAAGTCCTTAAAAACATTTATTTTCCATCTGACAAAAATGAATAGGTTAGCTTCCACATGACTTACAGTGAGACATTTCCAGTTATCCAGGCTAATCTACTTCAAGTCGATTGTAATAATAAAACACATGTATTTGATTGGTCGTGACTTGTATCATTATTTGAAAATATTCCACTTAAGCCTGACTGTGTTTGTTTAAACAACTGATCCTGTATCTCAGTAACGGGAGTTGCAACACATTTCTCTTAATGCTGACGTGCTGTAAACCTGTCAGATGGGTGATACATAGTATTATATGACTATCAGACCAAGCTAATCAGTGCCATGTCAAGGCCCAGTGAAAGTTGTGTGGACATTGCGCCATCCTACTTACTGTAACTTGAGACTCCACCAAGCCTCTGTTCAGGCTTGTGCTCAGATTTGAAGCGTTAAAAGTGCTTCATAGTTGATATGTGATGCTTTGATGTCCACGCATATCAAATCTCTGTTTACACTTTCTCTTTCACGCTTCGCTCCTCCCTCCCTGCCTCTCTCCTTCCTTCCTTCGTTCCTTCCTAACTTCCTTCATACCTCCAACTCTCTCTCTCTTTCCCGTCCTCCCATTCTCCCTTCCTCTCCCTCTCTCCCTCCCGCCTAACTCCCTCCAGCGACCATTATACTGTAGAAGTGCCATTACCGCGGCTGGTCTTCCAGACGTTACCCCATGAGATCAAAGAGGGCAAGGCGTTGCAGGTTTACCCGGTGCTCTTCAACGTGGGAATCAATGAACAGCAGACAATAGCAGACAGGTACCGGAACACTTTGCTCTTTTACGGGCGAATCATATCTTCCACTTTAGTTCCAAATGTTCACTTATTCTCCCATTGACATCAGTTCATGATTAAGTGCCATTTTGACTGAAGTAGAAGTTCAGTCAACCAGCCTTTACTGATCCCTTAGTTTCTTCGGTTACACGCTATGGGAGAAAAAACATTTGTTTTGGATGAGATGATGTTGTCTATAGAGTCATTTCCCATCATACTCCCAAGGTCATTGTCACCCAGTGTAATGTTATCGCCTTTGGAGCATCGAATAGGATTGTTTCTATCCAGCCAGTAAGCCTGGTTTGAGACAGGATATCGTGGCCTAAGGCTCACATTCAGAAAGAACCAGTGTTAGTGGTCATTTATTGCAATCATTTCAAGACTGCCAGACCTACGTCACTTCTGGAATGCACACGATCAGTCTCACTGACCCGTAACTTGTACTTTCATTGTGGAGGGGTCTGTGGATCTGTCTCCATCCATTAGGACATTCCTCACACGTGATATCTCACACTTGGGTGATAGGCATTTACAAAGTCACACTGATTGCCGTAACGGGGGGTGCTATGGTAATCAACTGACATTCCAAACTGAACAAGCATGTCTCCTGTTCCGTCATAAAATGTGATTCATATATGCAGCCTCTCATCAAATCAAATCAAAGTTTATTTGTCACGTGCGCCGAATACAACAGGTGTAGACCTTTTGACCAACACGTTTCTCATAAGGACCTATAAGCTCCGCACATTGGTTTTTCTGCTAATTAGACTTTTTTCCCCCAACTTTGAACAAGCATATCTCCGATAACGACCTATATCACTACGGTACTTAAAATGAAATGATATAATAATTGTCACTAACTGACATAAGAAGGAGCGCTCTGTCATTCGTGGGGGACAACATGTTTACTGTAGACTTGTTCTCTCTTTCTCCCTGTACAGATTAACTTGTCCTTTCAGGTTCTCTTTCTCCCTGTACAGATGAACTTGTCCTTTCATGTTCTCATTTTCCCTGTACAGATTAACTTGTCCTTTCAGGTTCTCTTTCTCCCTGTACAGATTAACTTGTCCTTTCAGGTTCTCTTTCTCCCTGTACAGATTAATTTGTCCTTTCAGGTTCTCTTTCTCCCTGTACAGATTAACTTGTCCTTTCAGGTTCTCTTTCTCCCTGTACAGATTAACTTGTCCTTTCAGGTTCTCTTTCTCCCTGTACAGATGAACTTGTCCTTTCAGGTTCTCTTTCTCCCTGTACAGATGAACTTGTCCTTTCAGGTTCTCTTTCTCCCTGTACAGATTAACTTGTCCTTTCAGGTTCTCTTTCTCCCTGTACAGATTAACTTGTCCTTTCAGGTTCTCTTTCTCCCTGTACAGATTAACTTGTCCTTTCAGGTTCTCTTTCTCCCTGTACTGATTAACTTGTCCTTTCAGGTTCTCTTTCTCCCTGTACAGATTAACTTGTCCTTTCAGGTTCTCTTTCTCCCTGTACAGATTAATTTGTCCTTTCAGGTTCTCTTTCTCCCTGTACAGATTAACTTGTCCTTTCAGGTTCTCTTTCTCCCTGTACAGATTAATTTGTCCTTTCAGGTTCTCTTTCTCCCTGTACAGATTAACTTGTCCTTTCAGGTTCTCTTTCTCCCTGTACAGATTAACTTGTCCTTTCAGGTTCTCTTTCTCCCTGTACAGATTAACTTGTCCTTTCAGGTTCTCTTTCTCCCTGTACAGATGAACTTGTCCTTTCAGGTTCTCTTTCTCCCTGTACAGATTAACTTGTCCTTTCAGGTTCTCTTTCTCCCTGTACAGATTAACTTGTCCTTTCAGGTTCTCTTTCTCCCTGTACAGATTAACTTGTCCTTTCAGGTTCTCTTTCTCCCTGTACAGATTAACTTGTCCTTTCAGGTTCTCTTTCTCCCTGTACAGATTAACTTGTCCTTTCAGGTTCTCTTTCTCCCTGTACAGATTAACTTGTCCTTTCAGGTTCTCTTTCTCCCTGTACAGATTAATTTGTCCTTTCATGTTCTCATTTTCCCTGTACAGATTAACTTGTCCTTTCATGTTCTCATTCTCCCTGTACAGATTCGGAGACATCTCTTTGCAAGAGAGGATAAACCAGAGGAACTTTGAGATTTTAGACAGTTATTACAAATCACTAAGGGATAAGGTGCCATCAGAATGTAAGTGCATCAACTGCCACTTCAACATCAAAACATCAGAAGTATATAAATGTCATCTATCATCATGCAATAGTATCCATCTTGCTTTTTTATTGAACACATTTTGACTTCATCCCACAGAAGAAAATGAGTTCTGTATATTGTAACGACGATCCATGCCCATTTGTGAATAAGCAACATACACTGAGTGTACAAAACATTAAGAACATCTTCCTAATATTGAATTGCACTTCCCGCCTTTTGCCCTCAGAACAGCTTCAATTGGTCGGGCATGGACTCAACAAGGTGTCGAAAGCGTTCCTCAGGGATGCTGGCCAATGTTGACTCTAATGCTTCCCACAGGTGTTCAAGTTGGCTGGATGTCATTTGGGTGGTGGACCATTCTTGATTTACACAGGAAACTGTTGAAACCTTCCTGTTCTTGACACAAACCGGTGTGCCTGGCACATAATTCCATGCCCCGTTCAAAGGCACTTTAATATTTTGTCTTGCCCATTCACCCTCTGAATGGCACACATACACCATCCATGTCTCAATTGTCTCAAGGCTTAGAAATCCTTCTTTAACCTGTCTCCTCCCCTTCATCTACACTGGTTGAAGTGGATTTAACAAGTGACATCAATAAGGGATCATAGCTTTCACCTGGATTCACCTGGTCAGTCTATGTCATGGAAAGAGCAGGTGTTCATAATGTTTTGTACACTCAGTGTAGTTTTATTACAGACAGAAGATACAATGTGTCTTTATTTTACAGTCCAACACACACACACACACACACACACACACACCGGTATTTCCATTTCCCGTCTACCATCGATTCAGGTCCTGTAAAATACAACCATGTGGGTCAGATTTGCAGACAGATACACGACCACAGAGATCTACGTTTGTGATGATGTTATTGTTGTTGTTCCACACAACAGCTCCTTTCATCCATCTGTCAGTAGTTTCCACAGATGTCCTCATTCTCGTTGTCAGTGTACCGTATCTTTATCTTATCAATACCTGCATCCTGCCTGTCGCATGAATACACACACACACACACACACAACTCCTTCCTGTTACAGCTCTGTCGAGCAGCCAAATGAACCAACCAAAGCCAACTCGCGTTTCGTTTCCTTTCACAGGTCTGCCATGTTTTCAGACCCAGACGGACTTGAAAGATTTACTTGGAACCCTGGGCCAGAATGTAGTGACGAAGAAGAGAAAGAATGTGGAGATACTGTGGCTCGCTGGAACGGTGAGGATAGCATAAGATGCATAAAAAGTGGATCCATTCTTACACGTCTGGCTTGACGTCGTTCATGCAAACTTGTCAGCCTGCTAATGTCCCTACTTATGGAGGTTGATACATTGGTGCCCTGAGGAGAAGTTTTGAACTTGTGAATGCAATGCACCTGCTACAATGAAGACTTCATAAACATATTCGACATCTGGCAGAAGACCATGCAAGGCTCCAAATAACCCTGATCATTTAGGGGAAATCTCCCAGAGAATGGGCATCCGATTACCTAATCACATAGGTAGGCATAGAGCAGCAATGGAAGTTACACGTGACCGATTTATATCATAAACTGTATCCAGCCAAACCAATCTGGAACCCCACACACACATGACTAATAACACTATTGATAAAGGAGTAAAGGTTGAACACACACATTCCTTTCAAGCTAATTATTCCTCTGGTATTTGGCTAATGATTCCTCTGGTATATCCAGGGACTTCAGACAGTCTTTGGAAAATGAAAGCAGATCTGTTCTGGTTGTAACTATGAGCTTCCTTCTCTTTCCCTCCCTGGTCTCTGGAATTAGCTGCGCCTGAAAAGGAATGTAGTCTGGGAAACATCATATAAGCAGCTGCATAGAAAGTAGTGCACTTTCACTTTTGAAGTGAAAATTATTTTTAGAAGAACAAAAACATGTTTTCATTGAATTCCCGATGGAGTTTCCAGGGTACTTTTCTTCCCAATTCTACCTCACAGTCAGAGTAGTTTTCAGTTATGCATTATGTTTAAAATAGTTTGTTTTTGTTTACGTTATTGAGGTGTTTTTCTCTGCTTGTCCCTCGGTCCAGATCTGCCGGCGGCTGAACGGGATCAGGTTCACCAGCTGTAAAAGTGCCAAAGACAGGACGTCGATGTCTGTAACCCTAGAGCAGTGTGCCCTGCTGAGAGACGAGCACCAGCTCAACAAGGATTACTTCATACGAGCCCTGGACTGCATGCGGAGGTGAGAGAGAGAAACTCAACTTTGGGGGAGAGGTCTTAAAAGTTATTTCCTGATTTTATAGTAGGGCTCCTCGCGTTCTATCTCCTCGCGTTTTCTCTCCTTGCCTCATTCTCAAAAGGAAGGAATGGGGTGGGAAGTGAACATTGAAGGGGGAAATCTGGGGACTGGAACCTCCAATCTGCTTCACCACTGCTTGCATCACTTCCCTCTAATGTTTTGAGGTGGTCGTGGTGGTGAGTGAATGGGAGGAGGTCTACCTAAGGAATGGACTTTTGAGATTTCCCTTTATGTCTCTGGGCCCTGAAGTTGATTGGGTAACCTGGTCAGGAAAACTCCTGGTCCTAATTATAATAAACTCCAGGAGTCTTTCCTGACTAAGTAACCGACCTCACTGGGGAAAAACTCCAGGCTCTATGTATGCCAATATTCCCTCATTGTGAAAAGTAACTAATGTCTGAAAGGACAGGGAAAGTGGCAAACATCCTGCTGATCGATCTGTGGATGCCAACTGGCTAATGGAGCTCAGTGGCATGCGCAAACACACAGCAGCACGTCTATCACACTGTTCACTGGCACCACCCATTTCACCACCCCTAGTTGGTGTCAGAAGCCCCGCCCTGATAGCCTGCCTCATCCCATCTGACTTGGTCAAAGTTCACATCAGAGCCACGTCGTAGCTTGGCATGGGCCCTGCTTGAATACTTTAGAAATGTGTCATTCCCTCCCTTCCTTCTCTCAAATATCACTGATCTGATGTGACTGGGTGGGTGAAAGCTACAGTGCTGTATCTAAAGGAACCCATGTTGTCACCTATCCAATGTTGTGAGATCAGTGATAACCTAATATAGCATTTCTACAGCATTTGAACAGGGCCTATAGTGCATCATGATGGCACATTCCCATAATCACCCTCTCTACTGTCTGTCCTCATGATGTCAGAAGCCCTCAACCATGTGACCTGAGGTTACCCAGAGATGAGAGCGTACAATTTTGTCAACAGAGAATTTGGCAGAAGAACACATGATCACCACAACTTCCTTTTTTACATTTATTTATTTAATTGTACCCCCTTTTCTCCCCAATTTTGTGGTATCCAATTGGTAGTTAGTCTTGTCCCATCGTTGCAACTCCCGTACGGACTCAGGAGAGGCGAAGGTCGAGAGCTGTGCGTCCTCCGAAACACAACCCAGCGAAGCTACACTGCTTCTTGACACAATGCCCGCTTAACCCGGAAGCCAGCCACACCAATGTGTTGGAGGAAACACCCTACACCTGGCGACTGTGTCGGCGTGCACTGCGCACGGCCCGCCACAGGAGTCGCTAGTGCGCAATGGGACAAAAACATCCCTGCCGGCCAAACCCTCCCCTCACCCGGACGACGCTGGGCCAATTGTGCGCCGCCCCATGGGTCTCCCGGTCGTGGCCGGCTGCGACAGAGCCTGGACTTGAACCAGGATCTCTAGTGGCACAGCCTTCGACCACTGCGCCACTGGGGAGGCCCACCACAACTATCTTAACAGTCAATTGTATTTGGCTCGTGAAGACATCAAAACTATGAAATAACACATTTGGAATCATGTAGTAACCTTGATGATAGCTTTGCACACTCTTGGCATTCTCTCAACCAGCTTCACCTGGAATGTTTTTCCAACAGTCTTGAAGGAGAGGTGGACCGCAGAGTGAAGGAAAAGCAGCCAACAAATGCTCAGCAAAAGTGCGAACTCCTTCGACTGTTGGAAAAACATTCCAGGTGAAGCTGGTTGAGAGAATGCCAAGAGTGTGCGAAACTGTCATCAAGGCAAAGGTTGGCTACTTTGAAGAATCTCAAATATAAAATATATTTTGATTTGTTTAACACTTTTTTGGTTACTACATGATTCCATATGTGTTATTTCATAGTTTTGATGTCTTCACTAGCCAAATAGAATTGACTGTTAAGACAGTATACAATAGTAAAAATAAAGAAAAACCCTTGAATGAGCAGGTGTGTCCAAACTTTGACTGGTACTGTGTCTTAACAGTCAGTTGTATTTGACTAGTTAGCGGTTTTGTCATAAATAATGAAAGTAAACATTCGGTATGTGGTAAAGACAAAATGGTTGCTTGTACTATACACAAAACACATCCCAAAAGAACTTGGAATAGACTTTATAGACATGTTTTATTCATACAAGCTATTCTTTCCCAGATTTGATGGGCAACATGACGAGAGTTTGTGGGTGCTTGAGTATCTAAGGAATCTTTGTTTAATCTGTGCACCAATTGTAACATTTCAGCACTTTGCCCACGAATGGATTGAATGAAATTCAACCTCAAACAAAGAGTGATTATCAGAGCTGGAGAATGGATCTGCTTTCCCATGTGTTCCAGTGTCAAGAGGGTTCAGACAGAGTGACACTGGAAGATAGCTGTAGGCTTGACCCGTCTATGCAAAGTTGAACCGGTAACTATCAATCTTCAGTAAATACGTTTAAGTACTGAGCAGCTGTAAATATCAAATCAAATTTGATTTGTCACATGCACCGAATATAACGGGTGTAGACTTTACCGTGAAATGCTTACTTACAAGCCCTTAACCAACAGTGCAGTTCAAGAAATAGAGATAATTAAGTATGATGGATCTTTCTTTCGACATAGTTTTGTCAGAATAGCCTGTATACTGTGCACCACATAATGTAAACGGTCAGTTGAATGTGGCTAGTTAGTGATATTCCCATGAGTAAAAAAGTGTGGAGCAAATATCTGGGGAAGTCAAATGCCGGTCTTTTGCTTTAAGAAATGCTATCACACCCACTGTCTGCAACTGCATACACTGTGTGTTCACACGTCTAAGGGGGATACCTAGTCAGTTGTCCAACTGAATGTATTCAACTGAAATGTGTCTTTCACATTTAACCCAACCCCTCTGAATCAGAGAGGTGCGGGGGGCTGCCTTAATCGACATCCACGTCTTCGGCACCCGGGGAACAGTGGGTTAACTGCCTTGCTCAGGGGCAGAACGACAAAGGTAACAGGAGCAAGAAAGATACAGCTCAGATGATCACTTAAGCAGAGTCTGAGAGAACTAAGTCATTTCTAAAACACTGTTGGATAAAACTGGTTTATGTTTGGAGAAAAGGGAGTGCTTTGATAATATCGAGGGTCGTTATGAGGCTTGTAGAACCGGTTATGGTGAGACAGTGTTGTGGCTTTGGAGCTGTCCAAGAATAAACCGGCTCTACAACAAGCCTACGGCTATAAAATGTCATCATTAGAGACTGTGCCTACTAATAATCGAAAACTTCAGAGTTAATCCAAATAACTTCACAGATCTTCATTGTAAAGGGTTTAAACACTGTTTCCCATGCTTTTTCAATGACCCATAAACAATTAATGAACATGCACCTGTGGAACGGACGTTAAGACACTAACAGCTTATAGACGGTAGGCAATTAAGGTCACAGTTATGAAAACTTAGGACACTAAAGAGGCCGTTCTACTGACTCTGAAAAACACCAAAAGAAAGATGCCCAGGGTCCCTGCTCATCTGCGTGAACGTGCCTTAGGCATGCTGCAAGGAGGCATGAGGACTGCAGATGTGGCCAGGGCAATACATTGCAATGTCTGTACAGTGAGACGCCTAAGACAGCGCTACAGGGAGACAGGACGGACAGCTGATCGTCCTCGCAGTGGCAGACCACATGTAACAACACCTGCACATGATCGGTACATCCGAACATCACACCTGCGGAACAGGTACACGATGGCAACAACAACTGCCCGAGTTACACCAGGAACGTACAATCCCTCCATCAGTGCTCAGACTGTCCGCAATAGGCTGAGAGAGGCTGGACTGAGGGCTTGTAGGCCTGTTGTAAGGCAGGTCCTCACCAGACATCACCAGCATCAACATTGCCTACGGGCACAAACCCACTGTCGCTGGACCAGACAGGACTGGCAAAAAGTGCTCTTCACTGACGAGTCACGGTTTTGTCTCACCAGGGGTGATGGTCAGATTCGCGTTTATCGTCGAAGGAATGAGCGTTACACCGAGGCCTGTACTCTGGAGCGGGGTCAATTTGGAGGTGGAGGGTCCGTCATGGTCTGGGGCCGTGTGTCACAGCATCATCGGACTGAGCTTGTTGTCATTGCAGGCGATCTCAACATCCTCCTCCCTCATGTGGTACTCTTCCTGCAGGCTCATCCTGACATGACCCTCCAGCATGACAATGCCACCAGCCATACCTCTCGTTCTGTGCGTGATTTCCTGCAAGACAGGCCATGGACAGCGAAGAGCCCGGATCTCAATCCTATTGAGCATGTCTGGGACCTATTAGATCGGAGGGTGAGGGCTAGGGCCATTCCCCCCCAGAAATGTCCGGGAACTTGCAGGTGCCTTGGTGGAAGTGGGGTAACATCTCACAGCAAGAACTGGCAAATCTGGTGTAGTCCATGAGGAGGAGATGCACTGCAGAATTTAATGCAGCTGGTGGCCACACCAGATACTGACTGTTACTTTTGATTTTGACCCCCCCCCCCCCCCTTTGTTCAGGGACACATTATTCATTTCT